>NW_007726804.1:435641-438213 GCF_000696425.1 Galeopterus variegatus
AGAGCTTTTCTTTGCCTAGTTCATCCTGCTACGCACATGAACGCACTTTAATGGCGAAATGCGGGGGCCTGAGCAAATATGCAGATATATGTAAATAAAGGGTGCCTGGCTGTGTGCAAACACCGCTCAGCCCAGCCTATTTCAAAGGAGGAATTGCACTGTGGATCCGCAGGCACTCTCTTTAAACACGTATCCTTCGCTTGCATACGCAGGAGAGAAAACCCAGAGCATGGAAGACGGAAGCGGTTAGTTTAGTCAAAGTAAACTTCCAAATGAGAAGAAGTGATGGTTGCAAGGGTTATAGTGGGGGTACAGTTCTAGCCTTTTTGTAATATTCTTGAATATTTGATCAGAATTGCGTAAGTTCAATGTAATAGCTTTAAGAAGACTTAGGAAAAAAACCTTTCATATTTCGAGTCCGTTGAGTTATCTTTCTTGAAGCACATTATGATGAATTTTAAAACCCCACTACAGATCTCATTAGAATGAAATATACTTGGTATTTTCTGGTGCAAAATTTAAGGTGGCTGATTCTCATTTGAAAATCTAATTATCTCTTTCCAATATTACAGATGTGAATATGAGTGACACTTTCATTAAAAGATAATTAACTAAAACTAGGAATAGACATACTTTTAAATACCCCCTACTGAATATGAAATATATGTGTGTGTGTGTATATATATATATACACACACATATATATGTATATACATATATATATTCATTGCTACTCAGCATCTTGGTACACTGCTACACCACAGGTCAGAAGTAGAAACAATCTATGTAATATTTCAAAAATAGGAATTCTAGAGCGAAAGTGAGTAACAAATCAAATGAACTAAAAACAGGAAATACTTGCGATGTCCAGCTTCCTGGACAGGTGAGGCGTCAGCTGCTTTTGAGTTGACAGGCCTTTGAAGTTCTGGATCGCCAGGGTCTGCTTCAAAACCTTGTCTTAGGCCTTAAGCACCAACAGAAAGGTTTATCACACAAGCACTTGAAACTACAGAGGCTGCAAACATGCATCTTTCTGGGCCTAAAACTTGTGTTATCAGGGAACATTTGGAAAATCCTAGGACTGATGCAAATAGAATTAAAAACCAAACAAAACACCTGGGAAGATAAAAGCATAGTCCTCAGAAAAGCAGACCTAGGCCCAGATCAGGCAAGCTGGTTGCCTTCAGCAGCTGGCTAAGGTTACAATGAAAGTCCAGAGGCTTGGAGTACAAAATAAAACCTAGATATGGTCTTTATTAAGAGAAAAAAGCAAATCACCACCTTAGGAATCTGGAGTCCGTGCATGGTGTTTTAAAAACCTGGGCTACTAAACGTTAACAGAAAGAAAATGATCTACTTCTCCAAATACTCTATTCCATTTTAAATTTCTTTGGAAAGAAATCTGCTCAAAGTTGGAGGCTTTCTAAGATTTAAAAGTTATTTTGTTTACAGTTCCTCCTTTACACAGCAACTGTATCACCAATTTGCTAGCAGTATCTGATTGCACCTCAGTGGGATTTATCCATGTGCCTTAAGAAACATACATGCACACAGGGGTAAAATTTAAATTCTCTGTAACTTGCAAGTGAAAAAGGTGTTTATGTAGCGTTACTGTTTACCAAAAAACACCCTAGAGAGCAAAAATTCTGGCTTAAAAAAAAAAACTATTTGAGGTGTGTGCATGGGGAAGGGGGTTGGGAGCTTTTAAAGAGACTGAGGGGAAATGAAGGTAGGGAAACTTTCAGGTTCAAATCAGAAAAGATCAAGCCCTTTGCGGGAGGGGGCTCCATGTACAAGCTCACTGATGGAAAAACCATTTCCTGCGATTTCAGACGGGTAAATGCGTATGATGAAGGAAACACCTGAGAACAATAAGTCTGTTTCAAGCTCAGGTGAAGAAAGGGGTCTATTTCTGGCATGGAAGAATAGGGGAATGATGATCATTTCGTTTTTAAGTTCTTTATTTCTTTTGCCTTTTTCTCTTTGAAACATCATCAATAACATTAATGTCATCAATGTCAAAATAGCAAACTTCAAATGAGGAAAATCATTTTAAAAAATTTGGGTGGTTATTTCTCCTCTACGCCTCCCACCCCATCTTTTCTTGGAAAATACAGCGCTCTCTCTCTCTCTCTCTCTCTCTCTCTCTCTGTGTGTGTGTGTGTGTGGTTAGGGGAAGCGGTTATTGAATTCAAAGTAAGAAAACAAAAGGAAAGAGGATTTGTGAGAGGGGTACCCACTTTTGCAATCCCTTCTGCTGGCGAGTATTCCCCTCCTAAGGCGCGCGCGTGTTTTGTTTTTAATCATCTCTTTCTCATCTCCTTTCACCTCTTTCCTAAGAAGAGGGGCTGGGGGTGAGGGTCGGGGGTTAATGGGCTGAGGGGAAGGGGCAGAGAGGGACTAGCGCAGAGTCAAGAGTTTCCTCCAGGGCTTGGCCTCGGAGCGCGCCCGCGCGAGGAAGGCTGTCGGGGAGAAGCGGCGGCAGGTCTGCGAGGGGTGGGCCCCGAGGCGCGGAGCGAGGCGCCGCGGGCAGGGGAGCGGCGAGGCGGGCGAGCCCGAGCCCAGCGTAATA
>NW_007726804.1:439125-440031 GCF_000696425.1 Galeopterus variegatus
TCGATCCGCTGCGCCGCTGCGTCGCGGCCCCTCGCGCCGGGAAACCCAGCTGCTCCTCTCGGCTCTCTGCGGACCCCTTGCCTTCCACCTTTGACCCTTCCTCCCCCACCCCCGCCCCCGCCCCATCCCACTGTCCCTAAACTCTGCGCGAACCCGCCGCCGCCGCCTTCCCGGAATGTTGGCTACTTTTTATTTCAAAGTGAAACAAGCTTCCCTGTCTCACCAAGAACTTTCCCGAGACCCTCTTCTACACTTTCCAGGGCTATCCCAGCCGAGCCATGTCCATTCCAGAGCACTCGGACCCTGATACTGAGCGCTGCGTTGGGGGAGAACCAAAAAGTGATACCAGGTGGTTAGGTGTGGAGTGTCGAAGGCAAGGAGTAATTAACATTGAGACAAAAGGTAATTTCCACTTTCAGACTTTTTCCTCGGCGTGTTTTATTTCCCAAATCTACGCCGAGGACACTCCGGGCTTTACCATCGGTTTAATGAGTCATCAGCGACCTGTCCTCCCCTTCCCCCGTCACTTCACCAATCCACTAATAAATACCCCCTTCCCTCTCCCCCACGTCCCTCCAGCTCAAGACCAACTCCAGCCCAAGGGGAAAAGGTGCCCAGTCTTTTGACCGCGCTTCCGGGGTCTATAGATGAGCTCAGTTTGAAACGAGGTATTACAAGATTTCAGCGTTAGGAACCCTTTTATATCACCATAGACACTTTCAGATCCTCAGCCCCCCTCCTCCTTTCTTCTTTCTGTTGGATCTTCTCCTCCCGGGGGCTATTTAACAAAGGCAGTGTGTTAACTAACATTTTTGTTTACCTCAGCAATTTCTTTCCAAAATACACTTAAACCTGATACCAATGTGGGTCATTTTGTGAGTATGTTCGGGGGGGGGGGGGGGGTTT
>NW_007726804.1:440284-443019 GCF_000696425.1 Galeopterus variegatus
GGGGGGGGGGGGGGGAGGGTTTGAGAGGTTGGGGGCTTATGTGTGTAAGGGGGAGATGTGAAGTTGACAGTGAATGGAAAAGTGCAGGACTTGTTTGGAAAGGTGTCACATATTTACAGTAAAATAATTTAAGAAATGATGAGGGGTGGGGGGGGGGGGGTAGCCAAATCTCATTAGTATGAACAAAGTTTATTTTCTTGAGATCTGACAAGAGGGGTGGGTTAAAATATGACCTAACATTGAGAGTGGACACTCTGTTGGTGAGAATGAGCTAGAGGAAATGAAATTCAACAGAGAAAGTCATTTTGATCGTGTATGTACGTGTGTAGTATTTGTGGGCAGTTAAATCCTTTCCTGATTTCCTCCCCTCCCCCACCCTCCCTCATCACCTTTATGGTCTTCTTTTTCTTTCCTTTTTTCATTAAAATGCCCCCCTCTTGCTCATAGATCTCTGTTTTTGTACTTTCATATCTATGTATATTTCTCTCTTCCTAGACCAAAGTCCAGTTTTGGCTTTGGCTTCAGAGTAAATCTGTTTTAGCCTCCCAGCTCCAGATTAATCTTTTATTTTGGGGGGAAGAGAGTCATTATGTAAAGTTAGATTCAGGTAAAGAAGGGAAAGGGGAAGGAGGGAAGAGTTAAAGAGGATCTGAGGAATGAAGAATTAAGGGAGGAGAGAAGGGAAAGGGAGAAGAGAGAGAGAAAAGTCAGACGTCCTCTGGCCTTTCAGAGGTCAGAGCTTAGACAGTGCTGTGACCTCTTTTCCCTCTAGGCAACCACCCAATGTTTATAAACAAAATCAGCCAGGACTCTCCCCAAACAATAGCAGTTCACTAACTTCGCAAGCACTTCCACTGTTCTTATACAAATTAATGAGGACCTCTTATCACTTTCTCCCCCCCCATACACACTCATACATACTCACACCACCTAAAACCAAGATCAAAAGCACATCCTCCTTGAATAAACATGGAGATATTTCCAGCAAGAGCATTCAACGAAAATTTTACATTCTGTCTGGGGAAGAGCTCCAAGAGATGATCCAGAGGGAAAAACATAGACAAATAAGAAAAAAAAGAAAAGAAAGGAATAATAACTGTGATTTCATGTAAACAGAAGACAAAGTTGTGATATTTTTTAACCCCAAAGCATCTATATCTAGTTAATGAAATGCTGTGTAGGTAATATGCTAAACTCCTCCACCAAATAAAATTATTTTAACACAGGGCATTGCATTCATCTAAACATCCACATTTCTAAGACAAACGTGCGCATATTTATAGTTGAAGAAAAGCCACTACCACTGTATGTAATGTTCTTAAATGTTAGACACAAAAGCACCATTAAATCTGACAGCAAACAGCCCATCTGATCTAAGTAACAAAATATATAATTAAATCCATCTTTAATTACAAAAGGCAACTAGCAGAAACTAAATAAGTCAAAGATTTTGAAACAAAATATTGTTTACCAAGGTACAGAAATGATAGCTTTACATTAATTTATAATCAAAACTCCATTTCAGGAATAAATTACAAGATTAAAAAAAGGTGAAAGCAAAAAAAAGGCATTAAATGGTTTTCAAACTTTTGCTTTAAAATGATTATCAGTGAAAGTCTAAGAGAAAAAGGTTGAAGAATATATACCTCAGAGCAAAAAGATCATCTCCTTTTTCTTCTTTGTCTATCAGCCCCCTGTTAAAGCATATGGAAAATGTTTTCAAAATGCCCAGATTTGGCACATTGTCATTGCAAAGAGAGGAGCGCAGTGATGCTGTTAGAGAAAATGGGAAATAAATTCAGGATTGGGTGCTGCCTCCTTCAATGCGGATTTATCTAAGTTTAATTTAATATTCCGCAATCACTGAATGATCGCATATAATTCACCAAGATTTTAAAGGGCTTTATTTAAATACCCTGAGCAACAAGAGAATGAAATTTAAATCATTTCAGCCATTGCTTATATTTTTTGTTTATTTTCCTATTAGGAGAACTTTAAGTGGCAACTTCTAATAATAAAAGGAAAGACGATGACGGTTTAGGAATTTTTAAAGTGAGCGTGTTAAAGAAAAGCATTAGCTTTATTAAAATCATTCTGAACATAAAATCAAAAAGCACAGAATGGTTGTTTGTAAAACACTAAACCTTTAATCGATTTTATTGGCATTCCGATCGATTAGATAAACGGAAATCTATAGCAAACATCAAAGCATTTAAAACATTTTCTCTATCTCATTTATAAACAAAACTTTTCTTTTCAGCAGAAAAAAATGATTATCAAACGACTAACAGGAAATTCCTCAGATATCAAATTACGATAATAAAATTATTTCCACATGGAAAGGGATAATGACAATGATGATAGTAATTACAATAATGAATAATTCAACAACCCTTTGACATGTATGGAAGAACCTCGAGCAGAAATGGCGTTTAAAGCGGGGGCTACTTTTAAATAAATACTTTATTTTTAAAGGAATATTTTTAGAGACCACTCAAGGGGAGCAGCTTAGGTGTGCCTGCCGGACGAGTGTTCATTTCACTTGCACATGCAAAGGAGTCGATTTCTTTGCCGGCATTTTCCTTCCAAATTGAGTTGCTTCTTATTAGCCAAAATTAATATGCAAATGAGAATAAACCTTACCAGGCTTATAGACTTGTGTCTGGACCTGCCTTCTACTTATCTTAAAAGGTGATTCCCAAATTATGGGGGGGGGGGGGGGGGGGGGGGGGGGG
>NW_007726804.1:443081-444228 GCF_000696425.1 Galeopterus variegatus
TTCTCTGCCGGCATTTTCCTTCCAAATTGAGTTGCTTCTTATTAGCCAAAATTAATATGCAAATGAGAATAAACCTTACCAGGCTTATAGACTTGTGTCTGGACCTGCCTTCTACTTATCTTAAAAGGTGATTCCCAAATTGGGGGGGGGGGGGGGGGACGATGCGAGGACTGACCTCCCCAAACCTGAAGTGAAGGAGGACAATTTATGTGGATATGTGAAAAGTGCTGTCCGGAGAAATGCAGCAATCAGAGCCTACGGCATTCTAGCTGCGGCCAGAGAAGTGTTGCTGTAACGGGTATTGTGTTTATTTGTTAAAGAAAATCAATGAAAGTGGCTGTAAAGTAGTTAGTGAGGCTCGTGTTGGGGACTCCCGGGGAATGGGGACTTCGGCAGGCTGGTGGAGCAGCTCTTCTCATTGCCAGAAAAGTGCCTGCGTCGCCCGGAGCCCGGCGCAGGCTGCGGGGCACCTGGTTTCCAGCTCGCGGTCCTGCCCGCGGTGCCCTCGTCCACTGCCTGTCCCAACCACGTCCTGCCCTGTCTGTCCTGCGTCCGAGCAGTTGCTCCTTGACTCTGGCTTCTTCCAGCTGACTGTGGTTGCCTTCCCATGCCCTGCCTCAGCTGCACACACCTTTTTCCTCCTTTTCTCATTCTGACTCCAGTCGTTTCCTCCTTTCTTTACGCTCCGAGAGCGCCTGAACTTCTGTTCTTTCCCTTCTGCAGAAATATCACTCCTGATTCCCTAATTCCCTCGGGTGAATGACTGACTCTTTCTTTCCTACCCACCCCTCCCCCGTTTCTCTCTCCTGCCATTTATTTCGCACCCGGGTCTCCTTACCCTCGCACTTCTATCCTCTCCTCCAGACATTCCAGAGAGTTCTCATCACACCAGAATGCACTCTTTTCCTCCTCCTCCTCCTCCTCCTCCCCTTGCATCGGGGACTGAGGGGGGATTTCGAGTTGCACTCCCAGGGGTTTTATTCTATTCTTTTAACAGCTTTACTTTCCCTTTTCTTCTTTGCGTAACCTTCACCTAGCTACTAATGTATAACAGAAGCGGGTTCGCTGCCTTTCATTTCCTCGTTTACAGTTTCCGTCTGGGGGTGTGCGCTGCACACGCACCCTCCGGCCCCCCCACCCCCGCCCG
>NW_007726804.1:444583-464345 GCF_000696425.1 Galeopterus variegatus
CGCCCCCGCCCCGCCCCCGCCCGCCGGCCGCCGGCCCAGGCCGCTATTTGCATTCACTCGGTTGCCGTCTAATTGCACTTTTTCTTCTCGGAATAAGTTACTTTCCACGATTTAAGTTCTCCGTGTAGCGCCTGTTTATCTGTCAGGTTACTTCGTTGCCCAAGAGAAGGGTGGGCTGTGGGGGGGAATGTATCAACCACTTAGGTCCCTTTTAACACCTTTTTACTCTCAGTCCCACCACCCGCCTTGGTAAGTCTAGTGTGAATAGTAACGAATTCTGGAAGATTTTTTTCTCTCAGCGCGTGCAGATTGCTTATGAGTTATTCCTGAGCCGGTCTCAGCCCCCCTCAGTTGTATCTTCTGGCTTTGAGGGGTCACCGTTGCAACCGTCCACCCTTTCTTCTCTGTCCCTCCCTGGCAGCCCTGACTGCGGGAGGGGAGCGCATTCTCGAGACCTCGTCCTCTGGCTTCTTGTTTCTAGCTGCTGCAGCTGCCGCTGAAATTCGCTGTGGCCGCTGCCTCTTCCCGCTTTAATCCCAGACCTCCAGTCATTGGGCAGCTCCTCAGAGGCAAGAAGTCAACACCATGGCAACCCGACAAGCCTATCAAATCACCGGCTGGCGTGACAGCAGCAACACTGCAGGCAGGAGTGGGCTGGGCGGAAGAGCAGAGTGGCCACTGCGCTCAGGTACACGGTCTAGGAGTGGACAGCAGCTGCCGGCCTCGGCCTCCGCGTCTGGCTACACATAAGTGCACCACCCAGTTCATACCCCTACCGTGTGTGCCCCAGTAGGGTCTGGAGGAGGAAGAGAGGGGAGATGCATATAGGACTGGAAGAGCTACAGTACAGTTTAAAACTAAAAGGAATCCAAGTCCTAGAAATTGTAAACTAAACAGGACTTTTGCCCCAGCAGTCCATGAAACCAAGTCACAGTAGTCTTAGAACCAAATGTAAGGGGTTTGCACAAAGATGCGAGTTTTTCTTTGCCAGTTATATCATTTGCTTGAAGAACATTAACTCAGTATTCTGTTCTGGAGTTCCAAAAGCATGAAGAAAAATGTTGCATTTGAAAATTTTACTGTCTGCCAGTATTGGATTCTGCAAAATATGGCTCAACTTTAAGTTCAGCTATGCAAATTGACTGCCTTGGATATGACCTAAACTTTACCTGAAACTGTCTTTGCCTTGTTCTTTCATAAAACGTGTGTTGTGTGTAATGTATGTTCTAGATCTTCATTCTGTAAGGCGAAGAAACAGAGGACACCAGAAAATGTGCGTGTTCCTCTCTGGCCTACTTGGCCTTTGTATTTCCTCATTTTCCTTAAGAAACTCTAAATTAGGCAGGTGGAGGAAGACAGGAATCTCACTAACATTTCAGAGCATTGTGTTAGTTATCATGAGATAGATTGAAACTACATTGTTCTTTTTTCGATTTTAAAAGCAAACAATGTTTTTGAGAAACACACAACATATTTCTTCTTAACTTACAATTTTATTGTGAACTCTTTGACAGATATTTGTCCAGGAATATAGAATGTTATTATTGACCATATGTCCCCTTCAATCACTTACCTAGACGTTGATTTCTAGATTTTGGGATGCATAAGACAGAAAGAGAAATCCATTTAGAAATGAAGTTAATGTGTCTTATTGAGGAAACCTTGTATGAATTGTAAAATCTACACTTAAGTCCACTCCACATAAACACAATTCATTAAATAAATAATTTTCATATTGATATAACATTTTTTATGAAGAGGCTTTCAATGTGTAAGTATTTAAATTACACTTGGCATGCATAAAATACTAGAGAACTGGAAAGGCTTCTTAAAACAGCAATTGCAATATTAAGCAGAATAGGATAGAGAGCCAATTTCTGAGGCTGTAAAGAGAAATTCAACGAAATGTTGAACTTAATTTCCTTACTTTCTCTATATGTCATTGTTGATGGACCCCAATATTAAAACAGTATATTTTCAAGATATAATTTATTACAGACCAAAACAGGAATGATAGCTGACACTAGAGAAACAAGTCAGGATATACTACAGAAAACTTTGGACATGATATGATTTTCCCTGCATTGAAACTCTAATGACGTTCTGGTGACATTTCTTATTCTGTGTCACTGTGCAGATCTGCTCAGTGAAGGACCACCAAGCACACATAGCTGAAATTTGGTTATAGTTTAATTGGCTACCACAATGCCAAGTTACTGATATTCTTAAATATTTTTGGCTATTTCACATTACATTTGACATGTGCTGAGTGTTTACAGTGGGAAATGTCAAAGAAATATAATACTATAGTTTTAAATTAAAATGCATATGTTTAATCTGTTATCTTTTAGAAACAACTTGTAAATTTAAAATGTTTTTAAAGAGAAGTTAAATGAAGTGTTCAAAAAATGTTTCAGTACATTTCAGCTTGTGTAAGAATAAATGAACACAGGGAATATGATAACATTTAAAATTTTATTATTTTATTTAATGATATGTCCTCAGTTACTGGGAAACTTTAAATACCTTAGGATCTGTAATACTATTTGTGTATGTGTGTGTATACAATGTGCTAGGCAAGGACATACATATATATTGTCATTCAAATGCTCGTTTATGTGTAATATATCTAATTTAAAAAATTAAAGTGAGGTATAGTTAATAAATTAATGCATTTAAACCAAAGTGAATATCTAGGTATTTCAATAGATACTTTGAATTTTTTTTAGCAATTGTTATTAAGCTTTTCTTTTTCATAAACTTGGCATTTATGAATGATTGAAAATTAAAACAATTTCTGCATATGCAATACAGTTATTTATTTTTTAATTACAAAGCAATTTTAGTGTCTGCCTTTAAAAATACCTTCATAGATTATATAATATATGACCATCTGTTTAAACATAGATTCATGTACACGCCACACACATGTTGCTAGCTAGCTTTACATTCAAATCTTTACATTTAAAGCTATTTTCTATACCTTTAGTACTTGCAGTATGATGCTTTTGAAAGGAGGAAATTTCTATTTTTTAAGCTAATGAATGAGATAGTGGAATTAAATGTAGTTTAAAGGCTACACTGAAAAAGAAATCAATGCAAGGATGCCTCGCTCCTTTTCAGCAGGACGGATGCCATCTCCATAGAGTTCATTTTTGACCTTACCTGAGTAAGTACTTTAACTTAAAGTATGAGATGCACCTAGAGGGGTAATACATTGAGCTTAATAGGAAGACAGTTAATAACCTTTTTTCATCCTCATGCACTATCAATCATGGCTGTCACCAGTCTGCTGAATCAAAGCAAAAGTGTTCTTCACAGATGACTGATTAGAAACGCAAAATCACAAGATCCATCTTCATGGTCACTTTTATTATAGTCATTTTTAAACTGACAGCAACCTGCTCAGTTTCAGCACACTGGGCATCACAAATAGTGTCACTCAGTGCAGCTAAGCATGAGAAGAGGTTGGTTGGATTATACTTAAAAATAATTAGGCCCTCAACCCTTTGTGGAGCCCAGAAAAAGGTCCTCCTCTCCCAATCTCCCCTCTTCCCTCCATAACTTGCTTTGATTCCATTGTACTATTAGTTTACCATTTTGAAGGAAGGCAACTTAGGATATAGTTTTACTCTTGTTAATTATCTGGGAATTAAGAAATCAATATGTGAATTTGAGAGGTACAGATAACTTTTTGTCTACTGCTTTTTGTCAGCTTTATGGCAAACAACATTGCTACCCTCATAGTTTAAAAAGGGTTCTTTTTATACAGAAAAAAATATGTTTTTACAACTGAAGGCTTCAGGAATCTAGGTGGTCAGATATTAGTAAAAACTCACTATAAGGTGCTCGTTCCTGTAGAAAGCATTTAATAGCATCCCTTGAATGCTGTAGCACTGGCATCACTGGGGTTATAACTATTTAAATGCATAAAAGGTGGCCAAAATACTAACTGTTAGGTAGCTATGTAAATTCTTGATGTGTAATCCTATATTATTTTATTTTCAGCCCTAGAGTATTTTTTAAAAATGACAAATTTGAAAAACCAGCTAGTAGATATACATTAAAAACACTAAACTAGGGGGTTTGAAATAGTTGTATTTGAATCAAATGATAAAGAACTTTGCCTTTACTTAGAGTCTTGATCTTTACAATACAAAGATGACATTTCCATGTATATTTCATGATATTTTCATATGTGTTTTTAGAGTATTTGATAATACTATAGGGTACTAATGATACAGATATTTACGTGGGAAAAATTTTAAGAGAAAATCTTCAAAATGTGTTGTAATTCTCACACCCACTTTATAGACCCTTTATTTCACATTTCAGAAAAAAGTAAATGGATTTAACTTTTAATTTAGTAATTTTACCAAATTGCCTTCTTTTAAGTCTCCATACAGTTATCTTTTTCCTTTCATCTCAAATGTTCACTTTCTTGTTAATGGCCACACACATACACACGCACACACACACACACACACACACACACACACAGATTTAGAAAGGAGGGGAGGAAAGGAGAGATAAAAATTATCAATAATATTTATTTTTTATAATCACATAATATTTTTATACTCATTTTCAAACGTGTTAATATCCTACCTTTAATATCTGTCTGTAAATGTGCCAGTTCCTTTCCTCCATCTCTACACACCCACGTGCACACACACACACCTTTATTGTTTATTCTAGATTATCAGAATGTTTTACTTCTCTGCACAGAATACACAGACAACATATGTATGTATGTATTATGATATATCTGTATTTTCCACAGATGGTAATACATGCATAAAGATATTCTATGTATAAAAAGGCTAATATTAATTTCCATAATATTGTACTCTGCTTAATGCATATTTTTCTATAAATATAGGGATATCAAATAAAAATTATGAAATAAATCCAAATTAACTATCTAGTTTGATTGTATTTTTTGGTTAAATGAAATTGTCTTAGAATTTGAATAGATATATGTATTAGTTAATATTTTAAACTATTTCCACTTCATAAAAAATTAATAGTGCCAATTCTTATATTGTTAAGTATGTAAAATTAGAGTTCAATGAAATGTTTGCATGTTTTTAAGGCAACATAATTATATGGATGACAATGTAATAATCACCTTAATGTGTTCATTTTCAGTTTACTTTAACAATTAAAACAAAATGTCTCCTGACATAATGTTGTGTGTATGTGTGTGTGCGTGCGTGTGTGTGTGTGTGTGTGTGTAATTTGGATACATAAGTTTACACTTAAAAAATAATATCTCATAGAATTCAATATTATTGCTTTTAAAATTAATTTTTGGTGTAAAGCATTTTTTTCTGACTAGGTTATACTCATCAAAATATTTATCAAAAAGATTAATATAAAATTTTTGGACTCAATGCAGTATTTTTTGTAACTAAAACTAATGCAATGAAATGATATGCATGGTTTCTTGGTATCATCTTGGTAATCTATGCAGGTGGTCACTATAAATCTTTAATATTTATCTTTAATATGCACCATAAATATGAACACTCATAAGGTTTATAATAATTATAGATTTAGAATTATGTTTGCCCTTATAGATAGGTCTTAGACTGAGAAAACAAAAATAATTTTCCTTTGTATTTTAGGAAGTTAATCAAAACAAAGCAATTTCTTTTTTAAAAATTAGTTTCTCTTAAAAGTTACTATAGAACATCATTGAGAATTTCATGTTTTAACGTAATTCGAAGCCAACATTCACTTACACTTAAAGCATTATGTCAATTTAGGTAGCTTTTTGGGGAAAAATATTAGCATCTTTATTTACCTGAAATGTTTGTTTTTTGTTGTTGTTGCTGTTAGTTTAGAAAACCTATCTTAATTTGTGCTCATTGTCCTTTTCTTTGCTGAGAACGTTGTTATCTTTAAGTCAATATATAAGCCATCCAATTTTATTTACTGTAAGAATATCATATGATAAATGGACTAGCACGAAACTCTTATAATTTAGTTGGTAGAGATATACTTAATATATAAATGCATAATAATCAAACAATTTTTTAAACTGAAAAAGCCTAAAAATGTTTGTGCATTTCAGTTTGGGCTGGAATTTATATTTATGCATTATGTGTAATATATACACACATGCACACATATACACAGTTACACCTAAATACTATCATATTTAGGTTATTGACTTCTTTTAAATGGTAAAATGCTGTCACACACAAATATTGCAATTATCCTTGCCATACCTGCATTTATGCAGCATGAATATGCAGTTATAGCATTTCCCTCTTTCCTGGAGTATGATTTTCCCTGGGTACCTGATTTGTTCTTTGTTGAATCTTTGTGATAAAAAAAAAAAAGAGAGGCTGTTATATGAGTGTCAGTTTGCAATAAATGTGAGAGAAGATGTACAGTCAGGATAGACTGGTCATCTTTTTGTGTGTCTTTTCTACCTGGGCTTCACAGCTTCAGCTCCCAACTACTGATATTTAAAGAGAAGAGGAAAAAAGCAAATGTCATACAAAAATCACCTTTAACATTTTATAGTCAATAGGAGAAAATCTTGAAATATTTAGAATAATTTATGTAATTGTTTTAATTGCTTCCCTATATTAATTTTCAAAATGTTGCTATTACTTACTATAGCTCCTTATTTAAAATTATCATTTTGCTCAACTCTTTTTACTTAAAATGTGAGATACAGAGCCCTTAAAAAATCTTCAAAACTGAAATTATTATTTTTTCTGATATTCTTATTCCCTAAATATTTCTGCCACTCAGCCACTAAAGCTAGACAATGCATTGTATAAAAAAATAGACTATTTAGATCAGTCTGCTTTATTCTTACCTATTTCAATTTACAAAGAAATATGCAAATAGATTTAATGACAGCCTTTCAGAATGCACTCTGTTAGTGTGTTTTCAAGTAAAAATTTAGGATAATATGATATAAAGATCCCTTTTTTTGATAGCTAAAGCTTTTATATGTAAACCTTCACTTATGTATTACACAACCACTGAAGAATTTTAATGTATTGCAGTTCATTTTGCAATATTTGCACAAACATTGAGAGTAGTATTATGTTGCTTAGTTATTTCATTATATTATATTTCACATTTAGATTTTCATTTGAATTTTCCTGTTTTCAACATTTTGATATCATCTCATTAACTATCATAAACCAGTAGTTTAAGAAGGGGGCAATTCTGAAATGTAAACACTCCTTCTAGAATTTTACAGCATTGCTATAGAAAAGAAAGAGGGGACTAGCATTACTTTACCCCAAACATTCCCCTGTTATGATTATAAGAAAAGATCAGATGCTGTGGCAATTTTTTTCATATGTGATCTTTCTTTAGAATTATTTTCAAAGTCAACCGTTCTTAGACCTTATTTTCATCTCCAAAAGCATTAAGTTTTACTTCTTTGTAAGATATTTCTTCATATCATATCTTAGTTTAATTCACTTTTAGCAAAAGAAACACCCAAGCTTAATCTGGAGTCCTCCTTGCAACATAATTTAGCTGGACCTTTTCTTAGTAAAGGTTTTCTGGTTTTCATTTTCACTTCATATTCTCAAATAAAAGATCCTTTGTTGTCTACCATTTGATTGGACTTAATGAAAAACACTCCATTTTAACTTAACAGTATTTCCTTTTGAATTTATTATATTTAAGAACACTGTCAAAAATCAAGCATTTAATCTCAGGTTTTTATATTTCAAAATATATTACTATCACATGGCTCAGTGAGGTGATGTAAAAAGTAGACTGAAAAGATTTCAAAAAGAAAAGCAAAAGCGAAAATACCCGGCTTCATTTTAATATGAAACTAAATACTATGGCTAATGTGCAGATTGGGTACGGCAACTGACTGTAAAGACTAACATGTGACAGGGTGCCAACAGTGGAATTGTGCGGTATTGACTAAATGAGGTTCACTGATTTGTATTGAGGCTAATATCTTCTTTAAACAATTCCGTGTAAATTGTGCGTATAAAGTCATTGGAAGCTATTTCTCAGGACAGCCTCGCTGGCTAGCTACCTGCTGGAGTGAGGAAGATAATCAATAGGAAGAAATAGAGCTGAGCATGAGCCTGGGAAGCTGCGGAGCAGTTAATGCTGATAAAAGTAGATGATGTCAATATTTGGGAATAGCACAACTCTGGGATAATAGACAAAAGAGAAGTGAAGTGTTGTAGGGTGTCCAAACAGGGGCAAAATTAAAGCCTAAGTGGCAGATGATGCCCTAGGCTGCAAAAGACATTCTTTATTATAGGTATTGTTAAATTTCTACTGAAACCCAAATACAGAGCAAGATGTTTTATAAAAAAGGTACCTAACTTTTATCAGACACTTACATACTCCTTTCCACTTCAATGGTCAGTAGCTTTCTGCTGACGATTAACATAGGAGAGACTGTCTGCAAAACAATTGGCAGATATATTTTACGTGTGTAATAGTACATATCTCATTATGAAATTATTTTTTAAATGCTCTAAATTGTTTCCAAGATATTAAAAAAAATAAAATAACATATAAAAAAGAAAATGAAAACAGGCTGTCAAAGTGTGATACCAAAGACATAAACAAACCTAATTGCCTTTATATTTGTAATTATAGCAGACACCTTATGTTTTAAAGATAGTAGACTTATTGGAAGTGAGGTAATGGTAAATTTTTACTAATTTAATACTGAAAGTCAGTTTTCCTATTGCTGTCAGGTGATGAAATTTTGTTCTTCTGTGTCGATCTTTCTGTTGATGTATTATGACATAGTCTGTCAACATGAACAGATATGTGAAAGGAGATTGGGCGACTGAGAGGTACAACCTGAATAGAGCTCTTCTTGAATTTTAAGCATGTTATCATGTTTGGGTACAACAAGTAAGATTATGCTGGCTTTAAAATGCTGTTATTTTTATATAATTTAAGCTCAAGAGAAAAAGGCAAACCATGACAAGCCTCTAACACTGAATGAGTTAGCCAATTCCAAAATATATATTTCAGAATATCTTGTATAAATCACTTTCACATCATAAATTGATTTCTTACAAAACAAAAAAACTCCATACCATTTACAATATATAAAAGTTTCTTAGCAAAGAGGAGAAATCAATTAATGCACACATGATTATTAAACGTAGACATTTTCCCCCAAATTAAACAATTCCACAACTGTTACATGCTTTTATTGTCACAGATGTTTTTATTGTCTGGTGTTAGATATCTGGATTATATCAGGCACATGATTCTGAGGGTAGGTAAAACAGCCAAGCTTCACAGTTTTTACTTAAAACCAAGCTAGCAAATGTTATTATAAAAGCAAATATTTTTATCTAAGACCTTACCTTTTAAACATATTTTTCCCATCAAAATACAGAATTAAATACATTTTGCCCTTGCTTTATATTTTATGCTTTTATTTTAGAAATAACTATTGATTTTGAAAAGAGTTTTTCAGTGTTAGCAAACCACACATCAAGACACTAGATAACGATCACAATAATTTTATATTCCAAATATATGTCCTTTGTAAGCTTTCCTACAAATAAAAAAAATGCTTTTAAAAAATTGCTGGTATGTTGTCATACATCCCATCTTTTCATCTTAAATACAGAGAAATAAAAGATTCTTATTCATTATCGAATTCTAAAGAAGGCTTCATTTCAAATAAAGTATGAATTTTGATTTAGAGACAGAAAAAAAATCTTTTAAGATCTATACTTCAACTAATTTGTTAATCTTGTGCCACTTTCAGCATTTGTCACACATATAGACCAGGAAATTGGCTCCATCTCATTCTAGCTCTGTATTGAATTAAAAACCTCTACTGCAAAGAAGAGCATGATGTGGGGAAAGAATAAATTTAGTTCTTTCTTTAGTAATGCACATATATTTCCATACATTTCACATCCTAAGGGAGCCTATGAATGCATTCAATAAATACAAAACTATAAAGTATAATTCTAGGAAAGGGAAAGGTTTAAATTTTTTTTCTGGTTTTCATATACCATTTTAAGTTTGAAGACTGAAAATTAAATATTTTTATACATTTATTTTAGTTTTCTTTTAGCAGACATCTTCAGTATTAGAAATAAATGTTAAATAATAAATCTAAGTTGCTCCTTCTAGTTGGATAATGTTAGCAGGTTTAGATCAAAGCAAATTAAATATCAGCAGTGGTAAATTGAGAAAAATGTTTTATGCCATTTGAATCTACGTTTGCATTCAGTTCACTAAGTCCATCCTGGCTAATTTAGTAGACATTGTATGCAAACCATACATGTGTATACATTAAAAGGAGTATCCATTCGTATTTCATGTGCCTAGGCTCACAGAAAAGGTGTTTTCCAATAAAGTATGATAATGAAGAGTAGTTTTAAGCATGACGGGTATATTTCTACTAAGATTTTGTTAAAATAAAATATGTCCCACAGGTGATGGAGATTACTGAGTAGGAATATAGACTTGCTGTATGTATAGTTCACTGTATGTATTTGAACCTGTAACTGCCTTCTGAGGAGACAGTGCAGTGTGGCAGATTTATGATGGCCTCACAGAAACAGAGCGAGCAAAGATTATGGCATACTTGTTTAGAAAAATGGTGAACTGAAGGTGCCTGATTTATACCGACATATATCTAGATGAAACCATAGTTTGCAAATTGCCTTGAGGAGTCATCTTTTATTAAGTGTTTGATTGGTAACGAAATGTACATATCTATTTTAAAACTTACCAAGTTTGCTAATATTATATTTGCAAGAATTCTTTTTAACATTTTTAGGTTAAAAATCTTTTAACTTACATATTTATATTTTCTAATAAATACCTTAAAATTAATATCCAGTAAAAAATGATGTTGTGTTAAGAAAAATACATTTTATAATACTTCAAAACTAAAAGGTCCAACAGTGTTAAGAATTTTGAAAAAGTCATTGGGTATCTGCATATTAAGAGATTCAAAGTCTTTAAGTCTTTTTAAAAAAAATATTTACATTCTTGTACAACAAGGGTAAAAAACTAAAACTTAAAAGTCTGTGCCTAAACTAGTCAACTTAAAACCTGTCACTCCCTTGGCTTCTTTTCAAGTGTTTAATTACCATGGTCTTCATTTGAAGGATGTAGCTGTTTCCCTTTTATTTTAGAAGGCCAGTGGAGTTACTCCCTTACTGAATTCAGAACTGAAATTGTGAGAAAATATGCTTATAGACTTTTTCCTATGGGAAGTCTTTTCTGTGTATTGTAAGAAATGGCAGAAAGCATGACATAAACTTGTAATCATTCTGCTATGCATTTCCAATTCCTGAGACTCTTATTCTTTGTTGCCTTTAAAAAAATTGCTATAATAGCTTATAGTGTCACCATTCATATTTAGAAGAACCACAAATTGTCTTTCCAAATCCCAGGTATCGACTTATATGCTTTCACTTAACTTGAGAAATAAATGTTTGGAAAAAGATAAAGATGTTACACAATTAGATAACATAGTTTTGAAATTGCTGGTGTCACAGCCTCCTTAAAATCGTCATTCTATTGGTTTGGTTATCCTTGTATCTTACAGTTTAGGAGTTTAGATGCTTAATACTGGTATTGTGTAAAGTGGCTGTTCCTGGAAGTCACACTTATGAATTATTGTGTACCCCAACTGCTTCAGGTCATAAAATTTCTCTCACAGACAGCAGCTGACACACTGGGTGAATCTACCTCATCGTGTCCCATAACTTTAAAGTCTAATGTAAGTTTTGAAAGTATCTTTTGGGTCTCTTTTTCTTAAGGGATTTATTACAAACAAATGGAAAGTATATATACTATTGGCCTAACTTCTTCATCACAGTTCAGCATCACTCCCTTCCTTCCTCTTTCTTTCTACTTTCTTTTATTGTAAAAAATACCTAACTTAAGGTTTACTCTTCTAAAAAATGTTTAATTTCTATGGTACTGTATTGTTAACTATAAAAACGATCTTGTACAGTAGACCTTGAGAATTTTTTCATCTTGCATAACTGAGCACACCCATAGAATAACTACTCCCAGTTTCCGCCTCCCCCCCCACCCCGCCCCTGGCAGCCACCGTTCTACTCTCTGTTTCTATGAAGTTGGCTACTTTAGATACTTCGCATAAGTGGAAGCGTGCAGTATTTGTCCCTATGTGCCTGGTTTATTTCATGTAGCATAATGTCCTCCAGGTTCAGCAGAATGCCTTTCTGTGTCTAGTTGTTATCCTCCATTTCTTTGGAGGATCACAGAGAAGGGACATAGTTGGAATGTCCAGCATGAAATAAAACAGTCCATTTGTTAGGAGTTGTGCGGGGGTAAGTCAGAACAGCAAGAGCGATTAGTTCTTATGGAAAACAAGTACAGCGAGGCTTTTAGCCACCATTTTAGTCATCACTGACAGTTGGGAAGCAAAGTTAATGTTCATGAGTGCTCGCCATGTAACAAGCAAGGTGATAAATGCTTTATTTACATTGTCATCACGTCCATGGTGCTGTTATGATCCGCACTTTACAGATGAAAGAAATTGAGGCACAGAGAGGTTAAGTAACTTGTGCAAGTTTATAAGTGCCAGAGATGGGACTCGGCCTTCCCTCTGAGCCCTGTCATGCTGCTTCCCTAACAGTTACTTAGGAAAAAATGCTCTTTACTTTGAATACAATGGAGTAAAAAATATACCCCGTCCCAATGGAGGAGAAGCAGCTCTTTATTTGCTTCTTGTAGCTAAGAAATAAGTAGAAAGTATCAGTCTATTGACTTTGGCTGTTTGGTTCTGAAGAAAAGTAGATGTATCTGGAGTTGGATAAGACAGCCCAGGGTACAGATGTCAGAATGATGGATGTGGCAGGTGTAATCTCTGAGGTTCTTTTTTGGTGGTAGAGTGAGTGTCCAGACCCCCACCACTCTCGGTGGCATGAATTTACAAATGGGTTTGTTAAATATGGGCAGACTTAGTAAAATCTAAGTATTCCATGTGAAAGTATATGTTGAATTATGTGATTCTGTAACATTAATTGGAGTTATTGATGGTTTGCTTTTTTCCAAGACTGTGTTCTTTAGTCATGGTTGTTGCATTTACATACCATTGTATGAGACCAAGTATAAACCTATGATACTTTGAGAGGATTTATTCTTTTTTTTTACTCCCAAGATAGGATTTAGTGCTTAACTTTCTGTGCTCTCACCAATTAATGCTTTTGTTACTTTGGACTTTGGATGCATTCGCTTTTATTCAGAAAGATTTTCACTAAAAATCGCTTGTTTCAGTTACTCATATGAGTTGCAGATTATGTGAAAATTGACAATAGCCATGAAGTCAAATCACATTACACTATATGTATATGTGCTGTAGAGGTAATACAAACATTTTCCTTCATTAAAAAAAAATTATGGAATTTAGTTTTTTTTTTTTTTGTCTTTTTCGTGACCAGTAAGGGGATCGCAACCCTTGGTGTGGTGTCACCCACACCGCGCTCAGCCAGTGAGCGCCGGCCATTCCCATATAGGATCTGAACCCGCGGTGGGAGCGTCGCTGCACTCCCAGCGCCGCACTCTCCCGAGTGCGCCACAGGGTCAGCCCTGGAATTTAGTTTTGTGTAGAGAATGCTTTACAAATATTATGTGCTCAGTAAATGTTAACCCCCCACCCCCAAATAAATATCTGCTTTGATGAAAATCTGATTTAAAGGGGCCAGAGGTCTTTGACACCAACATGGATCATTCATATTTTTTAAGTTAAAAATAACTTTGTTTTGTCTCCTTAGGCTGCCATAAAAATGGGAATATAGACAACTGCAGTTTGCTGACACCTATTATGGTGGAAACAGAGAATGTCAGAGAGGCACTCAAATATTATTAAGGAAACAATATAGCAACGTACATATGAGTGGAAGCATTGGACTTAGTGAAAAGTGGGTTAGAATTCTAGCTCTAGTGAATATAGTATTGTGACTCTAGACCAATTGTTAACTTCTTCAGACCTAGTTTTCCTTTTATATAAAATGTGTATTATAATAACATGGGGAGATACCTCAAGAGAAGATTTTTACATATTCTGTGTAATAGCACAGCGCCTGGTACTGCATAAGAACTCAGTAAATATTACCTATCATTATTCATTTATAGGAGATTTTAATGCCTCTAAATATATATTGGTTTGCTGTTTGAAAAGTTCTATTTTTGACATGTTATACCAGTGAGTGATATTTCCAATAAAAACTCTTTTATTTTGAAGATTTTCCTAAAAATCAAAGTATACTCGTCTGAGAATTAAATCTTTTTCAAAAAAGAGATGTAATTTAGAGTATTATAAAACTTATCAAGTTTATAAACATAAAATTTAGAAAGTCTGGGTTTAAAATGTAGATGAAATACTCTATGAACAAAATTTGAAATTAAACAGAATTTTCTTTTCATAATTGGCATGGGATTCACATTTTTTATTATGTTGTGGCTACAATACTGAATGAGATACTATCTCTACCTTTAAAAAACTTACAAGCCTGGGCCGGCCCGGTGGCGCACTGCTACAGTGCGCCGCTTGGGAGTGTGGTGGCGCTCCCGTCGAGGGTTCAGATCCCACATACAGACTGGTTCCCGCTCACCGCCTGAGCGAGGTGTGGGAGCAACACCGAGGGTTGCGATCCCGTTGCCGGTCCCGGTCCGGTACGGGCGTGACACTGAGGGTTGCGATCCGTTGCCGGACACGACAAAAAGGAAAAAAAAAAAAAACTTACAAGCCTGTGAAATATTTAGTGACAACAATTATGATGTAGGAGCAGGACAAAAAAAATTAATTCCTTAAAACTAATATGGCAGTGTAAAGCCAGGCATTTCATTTATGCTGTTGACTACTGAGAATGTTACACTTCTTTCAAATTTCAAATCTATTTAAGCTCCGTATCTTTCACTACTGTGTGTGTGTGTGTGTGTGTGTGTATGCATGTGTGTCTGTATGTGTCTGTTCGTGAATTGTCAAAACAAAACAAAAAGTTCTCTTTTATTCCAGTTATCATTGCCTGTTTCTTTTTTCACCCTTAAGTGAAGATACTATTTCCCTAAAGCAATAATTACGTGCATGCATAAACTAACATGTAAGGCTTGCATAACACAATCATATAAATAGTTAAATAGTTTATAAATAGCAAAATCTATTCAACAGAAGTAATATTTATAATCAGTTCTTTGCATTCTTCTATTTTTCAGTCTTTTGCTTTCCTTCAATCTGCTGGGCAGTGCCATACATAATTTTGAAAAAGGAAAAGCAAAAATCTTTTTCTTTGATACTGACAGGAATAACTAAAATCCCATCTCTTCCTTGTCCTTTGACTTGGGTGACTTGTGCCCTCGTGTGTGACCACAAGGCGTCCTTTCTGTTGACAGTTACAAGCAAAGTATAGATGCTTTGATGGACTGTGTGCACAGTCAAAATAAGGCAAGATGTTCAGAATGAGTTGGGTGGCAAAAGTGTAGCTATAGAGGGCACAAGATAGCCATTTTGCTGGACACTTGGATGCAAAAGAAAAAAGGAGAGAAAATAAGCATTACTAACTCTTCTACCTTATTCATTCTTGAGTGAAATGAATTAGATAAAAAATGAACTTAGACTTTCTGTCTAACTTCACCTAGTATATCATTACTCAGGACTTTTTAACTGCTAGAGATAAACAAATTCTCATACCAGGTTATTATTGTTGAAGTTAAACCCAAGTTTCATAGTCTAAACTGTTGTTTAGTAAATTTTGTTTTCAACAGAGATATGAAACATTATTTCCCCTTCTAATTTTGCATTAAAGATAGAAGCATCCAGTCTGCTGTCTGTTATCACAGGTGTCATCTGATGGACATGTGGATTCTTGAGTTTCACTTTGATGTTCTGTCTGCCAAGGCAAACAGTAACTGGGTAAATCTGTAGGTCTGACTTCCTCATACTGAACATGCTCTCTGCATGTAACCTCATGATAGAATTAAGGCGGTATATTTTCCAAATCTTTTGAAAGTTGTTTGTTCTGAACCTCAAAAGACCAAATTTAAACTATGCCTACACAATACCAAGGAGAAAGGAAAATTACTACCTGGAAGAAAAAGAGATGGAGAACATGAGCAAAGATTTGTTAATCTTATTTAATCTTATCATTAGCAGATTTTACTCAGTTAGTAACATCACTAACATGTCCTGGGTGCCCACAGAATGCTTGAAAGAGAGGTACTATAGACATGGAGTGCAGAGCACAGACAAGCCTGGAGATCCTACATATTAGATGGGAGTGAGATGAACAATTCCTTAATGTAACATACCAGGCAAAGTTTCTTGGAAGAGTTAGACCCCGAGGTGCAATTTGATGGATGGGCATTGTATTGTAAGTTTACTTACATTGTACTGCAGTTTCTATTCACTTTGTTATGGCTGGATTTATTCTACTTTAACCATTTATGCTATTAAACTAGGATTTTTTTTAAGTTTTGCTCTTATAGAGAACATTATTTTTTAATTATTGGAGATTTGGAAATAACTTCAATGTCCTATTATAAAGAAATGGTAAGATAAATCATGGCATGGATGTACAATAGAAGATTACATACCATTAGAATTATTCTTGCCAACATGTTTTAATGACTTCAAAATGAAGAAGTAAAGCAAAAACTGTATTGCATACATTTATATATTATGAGCTTAACAATTTAAAATTTTGTATATGTAGGAAAATATCAAGGAAGGGAAATTTTATCTGTGGTTAATTTTGGATGGTGGGATTATGTGTCATTACTAATTTATTTTCTTTTTATTCTTTGCTTTTAATTTTTTTTCTGTAAAAATCATGTCTTATTTGAGAATCAGAAAAACAGATTTTTTAAAAAAATTAATTGTCTGCAATGAACGTCTGTAAGCCTAAAGATTCATGAAATTTGCTTTTGGATCAAATAAAATAAATATTTTGTACTTTTGAAGGATATTTGTAGTTTTTTCTCTGAATTATTTGTAATGATTTAAATGGGCACCAAGAATATCAGTAATACTAGCACTGAGTCTAAATAAAAGAAAAAAAAGAAATTTGCCTCCTTGCTATTTAAATTTACATTTCTTTGACTAGGAGATATCAGGATTATTTTTTCCTGTTTGATTTCTAATTACTAAAAGGCGTTTTCTTTTATCTGAATTGTATATAGTGTCCTTTGTCTATCTTTGTTAGTTATTTTCTCTTCCTCAGAAGAATTTTTAATATAGCTTTAATATTTGCTGCTAATAACCTCCTCTGGTTGCATTCTTTTTATTTTGCTTTCTTTACCCAGAGGTTTTAAATGGTCCAATATTTTCCTCTGTGACTATACTTAAAATTTCAAATTTAAAACAGCTTCTCATTCTCTTGGTTCTAAAGTGTTACATCATTTTTGGTAGTTTTATAATTGTTTTGGCTAGTTTCCTATAGTTTTAATTGAACACTTTAAATTAGCATTTATAGTGTGTTAGCCTACATTTTTTCAAATGCTAATAAATGGTTCTAACACCATTTATTTACATATTATGTTGCTTCCTTTAATTACATATATATATGCACACATACATGCATATATATGTGCATATATATATACACATATATTCACACACATAAACATTGGTAGATATATATATAGTATATGTGTGCATATTGTTATTTTTGCATTTATTACTTTATTCTTTTTGTATATCTATCTATAAGTTTGTATAACTGGCTAAAATACCACACTTAATTAGCATTGCTTTAATCTTAATGAATTGCAATATATTATATGTTAGTACACACTCATTCATCCCCTTTTCTTACATATGTTAACATTCTTGCCTCTTTGCTATTTTGGATTAATTTTACTACTAATTTCTGCCATGCTTCAAGAAAAAAATTCAGTTAGGTTTATTTAAAATTGAGAATTATATCAAATGTACAACTTAACTTAGAAAAATTGAATAAGTTAAATAATATAAATAGCTTAATAATTTATTTAAACTAAATTGAATTTTTTGACTCTCTCAACTAGGAGAGGCTGATAATCTCCACAGTAACATGAATGGAAACATAATCCCCAAAACTTCTGGATCCTCTCCTTTTCTCCCATAGGGCTCTGGGAAGCAACAGCTCTCTTAAACTGTATTAGTCAGCATTCTCTAGAGAGACAGAACCAACAGATATATTGATATAGATATGAAAGTAGATGTATAAAAGGGGACTTATTAGGGAAATTGGCTCACATGATTATGGAGGCTGAGAAGTTCCACGACAGGACATCGTCAAGCTAGAAACCATGAAATGCTGGTAGTGTGGCTCAGTACAAGTCCAAAGGCCTCAGAACCAGGGAAGCCGGTGGTGTATAATCCTCAGTCCCAGGCTGAAGGCCTGAGTATCTGGGGGCCGCTGGCATAAGTGCTTGGAGTCCAAAGGCTGGAGAGCCTGGAGTTCTGATGTGCAAGAGCAGAAGAAGAAGAGTGTCTCAATTCCAGAGAGAGAGAGAAAGAGAGAGAGAGAGAAAGGAAATTTCCCTTCTTTGCATTTTCTGTTCTGTCTGGGGCCTCAGTCAATTGGATCTTGCCTACACACATTGAGGGTGGGTCTGCCTCACTCACTCACCGACTCACAAGCCATTCTCCTCCACAAACACGCTTACAGATACACCCAGAAATGATGTTTACCAGTTCTCTAGTATTCCTTAATCTAATCAAATTGACACGTGAAATTAACCATCACATAAACACACCAAAACTTACCTTCTCTTTGTTGCTGATGGTTATAAAAAAATGTTTCACAATTCATGGGAGTAGTTCCCCAAATATTAAAATCTTTAACCAACTAAAGATTACTTCTTAGATTAACAAGCATGATGAGAAAACATTAAACCTAGAAGTCCTTCTTACCTCATGACAAGTTATGACTAATCAGATTTCCTAACACCTGAGATTTCAATTTCAAAATCTTGAAATTTCAACTTTGAAAATAAGGTTGTTGATTAAAAAGAAACAATTAATTCCGGGCCACAGGTCAGTTATGGAAAAAATAGTCATAGTCATCCATTTTGGGCTTCAACTAGTCAGAGGAAACCAGAGAGTCTGTGGAAGCGTTGCTGTCAGTCACCTTTTTCCTTTTGCAGTTTCACGTAGGCCTAGGTGTTTGTAGCACCGACACTTAAGTTTTGAGTCATGGTGTCAGTTCATGCCTTAATTCTCAATATTCTTCCCTTTTAAGATCTTTGATGTCCACTGCCCTATATGTTAGGCCCAACCAATGTCCTGGGTCCATCTTATCAAAGGCAAGATTATCAATAGCTTTCTCCATGTCATTCATTAAACCACACATATGCTTTGTAACATGCATTAGTTTACAGATATGATTTCATTTACTCCCCAGAGTAAATCTGAAGAGTGCCTATTCTTCTGCATTCCCATCTAATCTTTGCTAGCACTCTTGCTTCCCAGATCCCTCGGAACTTGAAGTTTTGCTGTGTATGTCCAACTTTCCAGATGATCTCCACAGTTCCACTGAAATCCAGAGCCTACAGTCCCTCATTAGATTTCACCTGTTGGTACTGCCAAGTGACTGGCTCAGTGAGTGTTAGACAAAGTTGTATTCTTTTCATGGTCAGCATCTGGATCTAGGTCAGGTGTCTCTAGCCCTGTTACCCCAGCTCTGCTAATTGTTGTTCTCTTATTTCATCTCATCTCATCTTGTCTTTCTGTCTATCCCTTTGTTCATCCATTTATTCAGCAATTTTTTTTTTTTTTTTTTTTTTTTTTTTTTTTTTTTTCCGT
>NW_007726804.1:464514-486222 GCF_000696425.1 Galeopterus variegatus
GTTGCCCCCGTACCGGACCGGGGACCGGCAACGGGATCGCAACCCTCGGCATTGCTCCCGCGCCTCGCTCAGCCAGTGACGGGAACCGGTCTGTATGTGGGATCCGAACCCTCGGGCGGGAGCGCCGCCGCGCTTCCCAAGCGGCACACTATCCAGTGCGCCACCGGGCCGGCCCTTATTCAGCAATTTTATTTAACATGTTTCTCAAGGACAAACAAAAGGAATTCTAGTTCTAATGCTTTCAAAGACCCATAAAAATGACTTTTAAGGGGAGCTAGAATGTTCTGGAGGCAGTCCTTAAACTCAGTGTGATACTAACATAGAAAAATGTGACATCTTACTAGTGTTAAAAGTCAGAGACTCTTGACCAAAATGATTTCTATTCAGATTCATGTCTATTAATCCCACATGCCTATGAATTTATCTGTACACAGTTTTAATACACAACAATGTTCTGTAGGCTCTCAAAAAATAATCATTGATGGATGTTACTGAGATAAAGCTACCGGAAAAAGAGTACTAGACTTTGAGTAGAAAATCATCATTCGTTTTTTAGCTATACTATATATTAGCTGAGTGTTTGAGAAAGTTTATTAAACCTTCTGAGACTCTGTTCCTTTATGTATAAAACATGGATTATATTATCAACTTATTTATAAGATTCAACAAAACAGTGTATAGAAACGTCTGTATGAATTCAGGCACAGAGTAGGAGGTTTGATCTATCTGGAAACAGACAGCACATTTAGTGGGACAATTAATGAAATTTATTAAATAATTTATTTACTAGGTATGGATGGGGTTAAGCAAAACCAACAAGGAAGGAGCTGTTACCAGTGTTAGGCCAAGAGGAGCGAGGACAAGAAGAAGTTACTGTCATGTGGACAAAGAGTTCTGCCTATAGGAAAGATTGTCTTTTAGGAGCTCTGGCTTAGGTAGAGTTAATTGCAACTGTAAACTCTTACTTCAGGCCAGAACCACTAGACAAATCCAACCATAAGACACGGGGACTAGAGCCTAATTGATCCAGACCATAAAGGCAATGAGAGACTAGAGAAGGATGGAAATAGGATCTGGAGGGGCAAAGAGACTATACCAGCAGAATCATCGAGAAATATTTGTTGAATAAACAAAGGTTGAATCTGAATCTCTAAATCACTCAGAAGACATAACAGGAAGTCATAAATTGAGAGTTTGAGGGTAAAAAAAAAAAAAAAGATGAGAGAAGATAACTAGGAAAAGACACTAATTTGTTAAGGATTAAATAAAATGACCATGGAATACTACTCTGCCATAAAAAATAATGAAATTCTCCCATTTGCAACAACATGGATGAGCTTGAAGAAACTTAGACATTGAGTGAAATAAGCAAAGCACAGAGGGATAAATACCATATGTCCTCACTCATAAGTGGGAGCTAAGAGAGAAAGAAGGAAGGAAAGAAAGACCACAGTGGTGCATTGGACTTGCATAGGGAGAGAACATACCTAGGGATACAAAGTGGAGTGGGGAAAGGGGGATGGGGAGGGAGGTCGGGGATAATTACATGGGGGACACGAGGTATAATCACAATTTGTGGTAATGGCCCTGTTGCCAGTATGGATCTGGTCATCTCATCTTAGGCACAAGTAGTGACAATTTGCTTTGTACCCATGAATATTCATAACCAATAAAAACAAAACAAAGCATTAAAAAATAATAAATAAATAAATAAATTAAATGAATAAATTAAAAAGCAAATAAAATTAAGCCAAAAATGGGCATTTGAGCAAGAGCAAGTGTATTACTATAATAATAAAAATAAATTACATGTGGACTTTAAATTGAATGTATCATACTATACTGTGATATACTAGTAACGCTGTTATTGAGACTAGTAAAGGGTGATTCAATTTTGAAGCTTTAAGATAACTGAAAATAGAATGTTGTTTATTGTGCTCTTGGCTGGAAAGCATAGTCTCTGTTTCACATACCTATAGTCTTTAAAAGTAGAGAACATTTTTGAGATAGGATGTGGAAACTAAATTCAGTTTTGCATGATCCTGGTGCTTTATTCAAATGAGATAAGTATCATGTTGCAAAATGTAAGCTGAGGAAGCATAGCTTTCTAGAGGGGTTCCAGAATAAAGACTTTTTCTTAATCAGGGAAGTGAATATTTTGTTAATTAGGTTATTTTCTAGCTGTTTAAAAAATGGTGCTTAAAATCCATTGAATTCACCTGTTTTCTGCCAGTGTATTTCATCAAATAATACTGAAGTCTAAGTGGTCAATTTCACAAGTATACATGGTGACGTGCAAGACCTAGGGCTCATTTCTGTGGAGAATACAAAAATTAATATGTAGGAGAACCTACCCTTGTAGCTTAGAGTTCAGCTGAGAACGGGAGGAGAGAGAAAATTCATTTTATATATTTTGAAAATGCAAGGCAGAACTGGGTATAAGCCAATGAGAAATTTAAGGAAAGTTCTATGAAAGATTAGTAATCACTTTGTCCTGAGGGGGATTTCCTAAAGGTTGTGATGCTTAAGTTGGCTTGTAAAACAGGACAAGATTTTGGTAGTTAGAAATAGGGGAGCAGGAAAGGCTTTCTACAAAACTCAAAATAATAGTAATACTTACTTGTGCTTACTGTGTATCAGATAGTGGCCTAAATGCTTTACATGCAATTAACTAATTTAATTACTATCCACATTTACAGAAAAATAAATTATTGATTCCTCAAAGCTACATGGATACTCTCGTTTCAAAAGACTTAGGTTACCTGATATTTCGTGGGGCAGAAAAAAATTTTTTTCAACAGCTAAAGTGCCTAAGAAAAAACTATTTCATAATTTTCTGTGTAAAGTTTCATGATATCAATACTTATCAAGCAAAAGAAAATGTTCGTAATGTCTTTACTGCAGACGTGATCATTTTTTAATAAGTTAGGTTAACGACATTCTCAATAGATAGAAATGACTGACTTCAAGCTTATAATAAAATTAGTTAAATTAAGTGGTCTATGAATACATTTGAATTTTCTTTAGGTATGAAGATTAAGCAAAATGTGAATCACAAAATAACGTGTCATGGAATCTCTGATTACACTCTGCTGAAAGGAATAGTGTTTACAAAAAAAAAAAAAAAAGAATTTTTATGAATTGATGTAACCTAAAAAAGGTAGTTGCTGCTTTCCCAATTTTAGGAATCACATATAAATAAGTTTAAAAAAGTACAATTCCTCAACATAAAAGTTCATTGTTTAAAAGTAAGTGTGGGGCAAGCTTTATTTATTGTCATACATTTTATTTATTTTTACCTTCAATAAATGCAGCTCTCCTGATGCAAACTAACTCTGATATCAAATTTAGATATCAAGTGGGTAAATATTTCCAGAGATGTACTGGAAAAAATGATTAGCAGGAAGTATAGCTACCAGAAGAAAATAGGCTGGTACTTGGGGGTGGAGAACAGGAATATGCTTTGAACCTAGAAAAGGACCTGGCAGATGTTTTTTTCTGTCCCTCTGATTAACCAAAGATAACTTGCAAAATTTCTGCTGAGACAGTTGGTGTCGATGGAATTTTTGGTTAAAGTAAAATTATGGTGCATTATGACTTATACTTAAGTCTCATTCTCACTGTGTAGGTTCAAATATTTCAACTGGATTGAGTCAACTGGAGCCCGTGTGAATGTTTCCTTATAAGGGAGATTTCAGTGTAGAGATCCCTGTAAATGCATTGTGAGTTTCATGAAGTCCTATGCAAATTGTGACATGCTTACGTACACAGAAAGATAATTTTACATTTAAAAATGTATAATCTGATGATATGACTCCTGCAATCATTTTGAATAATTAACCCCTAATGAAGAGCAAATATAGCTATGGTCAGTGATTTATTGATTGTTTTAATGCTCAGGCTCTGACAAATATCAGAAGTGAGTCTTTTCTTCCCTACTTCACAGAATTTTTCCTGTTTTCTGTTGTAAATTAGTCCCAGTGTTGTGGTGGCAGTTGGGTGTGGGTGGAGTGTGGATGTTTTCTTTGTCACAGGAAGAAAAATATGTGCTTGCTTGACTGTATTTAACACCATCCTTGATATGGATGGCGGGGATAATGATCTGATGTATGGACATGAGCAAATGTTTCCTTAATTGTCCATTCAGACGGTACTCTCAGAATCTTCCCAGCTTTTGTGTTTTTGATCACATGAACAATGAAAAGTGAAGATACCATGAAAAACAAGTTGTAGAGAAGCCAGTTGCTAATATGCTGGTCACACTGTTTCAATATATATAGAAACTTACACAGAAAAAGAATACAGGAACCGAGAAATTTTCTATAAGCTGAAAGTAACAAGAACTGGGACAAAAGATAAGGAGCCGAGTGGAAAGTAGCACTTCAGTGACAAAAGCACTATCAACCAAAATTGGACAAGTGCAAGGGAAGGAAAAGAAAGAAAACATGAGACAGAAAAAAAAAAGTCTCTCCATATATTAACCTTAGAGGTGATGGTGAAAATGTATAGGTTCCAATATAGTTTAAATATTTGGTCATTATTTGCAAGTTTTTTGACATTGAGGATTTTTAGTTAATCTCTGATGTTTAAGTTTTTGTTGTAATGGTACAGTATTTACATTTTTCATAGAAAACAAACCAACTGCACTTACTTTTTTGTCTTCTGCTCTTTTGACTTTATTCACAATGACAAAGTTATATCACCATTTTTATGTGACTCATATGCAAAATTGAATATATTTATTGATGTAGTCTACTGATGGGAAGTAGAATCAGATATTTCACTTCTAACTCCATCAAACAAAAGAAAAATCAGTTGTGATTCCAAGAAGAGGTGAATTCAATTGGAAAGGAAGTATTTGTTTTACAATTTTTAGAAAAAACTATCAATACCATACTGTAAAAAATGTCAAATACCAGAGTATATTTTTATTTATCTGTTTCTTTTTAAATAAAACCATAACTTGCACATGAAGGAACACATTTATGTTTGGGAAAGATGCAATTGTATGAATATTTAAATTTCCTTCTGTGTACATAAAAAATAAAGTTCAGGTGTCACTGAAAAACAGTATCTATTATATTTGAGCTCTGCATTAATAACCCGCCAACTTCCTGAAGATCAAAATGATGCTTTGGTTTATGCTTTCATGTACTTTTTGAACTTTTGTTTTTCATTTTTTCTGTATAGGCCAGCCTTGATTTATATGTTCTATGTTTATTTTAATTTCCATACTCAAATTCCAAAATCAGAAAATACATGCCAACTTGGTAAAGTTTTTTTCTCATTTCTTTTTCTTTGGTAAAATAGATTTTTTTTTTTTTTAGAGCAGTTTTAGCTTCACGGCAAATTAAGCAGAAGGTACAGTGATTTCCTATATTCTCCCTGTGACCACACGTGCACAGCCTCACCTATTATCAACATCCCCTCCCCGAGTGTTACATTTGTTACAATTAATGAACCTACCTTGACAGATCGTTATCACCCCAAGTTCATAGTTTACTTTAGGGTTCACTCTTCATGTTGTACATTCTATGGGTTTGAACAAATTTATAATGACATGTATCCAACATCATGATATCATATACATTAATTTCATTGCCCTTAAAATACTCTGTACTTCTACTTATTTCTCCTTCTCCCTTAATACCTGCATCCATTGATCTTTTTACTGTCTCCACAGTTTTGCCTTTTCCAGAATGTCATATAGATAGAATCATACAGTATGTAGCCATTTCAGATGGGCTTCTTTTACTTAATAATAGACACTTAAATTTTCCCCATGTCTTTTCATGGCTTGATAGCTCATTTTGTCTTAGTGCTGAGTACTATTATATTGTTTGGATGTATTCAGTTGATTTACTAATTCACCTATGGAAGAATGTCTTGGTTGCTTCCAGGTTTTGATAATTATAAATAAAGTTGCTATAAACATCTGTGTATAAGTTTCTGTTTTGACATAAGCTTTCAATTCCTTTGGATAAATACCAGAGAGCATGATTGTTGTATCATATATTAAGAGTATGTTTAGTTTTGTAAGTAACCACCAAACTGTCTTCTAAAGTGGCTGTACCATTTTGCATTCCCACCAGCAATGGATGAGAGTTTCTGTTATTCCACACCCACACCAGCATTTTGTGTCAGTATTCTAGATTTTGGCCATTCTAACAGGTGTGTAAGGATATCTCATTTTTGTTTTAATTTGCAATTCTCTAATGGCATGTAAATTTGAATATCTTTTATATGTTTATTCGCCATTTGTATATATTTTTTGGTGAAGTGCTCATTCAGATCTTTGGTTCATTTTTTTAAATGGGTTGGTTGTTTTTTATTGTTGAGTTCTAAGAGTTCTTTGTATATTTTGGGTAACAGTCCTTTATTGATTATGTCTTTACAAATATTTTCTCCTCATTCTGTGGCTTGTCTTTTTATTCTCTTGACAGTGTCTTTCACAGAACAGAAATATTTAATTTTAATGATGCCCAGTTTATCATTTATTTCCTTCATGGATCATGCCTTTGGTATTATATCTAAAATATCCCCAAACCAAAAGTCACTTAGGTTTCTTCCTATGTTATCTTCTAGGCACTTTATAGTTTTGTGTTTTACATTTAGGTCTATGATCCATTTTTTAAAATTTTATTTTCTGTAATTGAGATGTAATAATTGCACATATATATGGAGTGCAGAGTAATATTTGTGATGGTCAAATCAGACTAATTAGCATATCTATCATGGCAAACATTTATCATTTCTTTGTGGTGAGAACATTTGAGTTCCTCTTTTATAGCCATTTGAAAATATACAAGAAATACTTGTTAATTATAGACATTCTACTGTAAAATACTGTAACTTATTCTTCCTATCTAGCTGTAATCCTGAATCTGTTAACCAACCTCTCCCTATCCCTCATCCCTCCATCCCTTCCTAGCCTCTAGTAACCTTAATTCTACTCTCTACCTCCACGAGCTCCCTCTTTTTAGCTCCCAGATATGAATGAGAACATCTTTCTGTGCCTGATTTATTTTACTTGACATAATGTCTTCCAGGCTCATCCACGTTGCCACGAATGACATGACTTCATTCTTTATTATGGCTGAGTAGTATTCCATTGTGTGTATATGCCACATTTTCTTTATCTATTCATCTGCTGATGAACACTTAGACTGATTCCATATCTTGGCTATTGTAAATAGTGCTGCAATAAGCATGGGGGCACATGTATGTTTGCTATACTTATTTTGTATCCTTTGGATAAATATGCAGGGATTACTGAATCATATGACAGGATTATGAACTATTGTTAATTAATTTCTAGGGTGTGAGATCTGTGTCTAGATTTTTTTTGCATGTGGATATTTGGTTGTTTCAGTACCATTTGCAGAAAAGACTATCTTTGCTCTGTTATATTTCCTTTGATCCTTTGTCAAAGATTAGTTAACTGTATTTATGTGGGTCTATTTCTGGGCTCCCTATTCTGTTCTACTGATCTATTTGTTTATTCTTTTGTCAGTACCACACTGTCTTGATTACTATACTTTTATAGTAAGCCTTGAAGTTAGGTATTGTCGGTCCCCAAACATTGTTCTTCTTCAATAATTTCTTGGCTTTTCAGAGTTTTTCCCCTTTCCATATAAACTTTGGAATCAGTTTGATTATATTCACAAAATAATTTGCTGTGATTTTAGTTGAGATTGCATTAAATCTATAGATCAAGTTGGGAAGAACTGGCACCCTACAATATTGTGTCTTCCTATCCATGAACACAGAATATCTCCTCACTTATTTAGTCACTCTGATTTCTTTCATTAGAGTTTTGTAGTTTTCTTCATGAGATCTTGTGCATATTTTGTTAGATTTATACCTAAATGTTTCATTTTTGAAGGGACTAATATAAATGGCATGTTATTTTTATTTTGGATTTCTGTTTGTTCATTGCTGGTATACAGGAAAGTGATTGGCTTTGTATATTTGCCTTGTGCAACCTTCTGTAATTGCTTATTTGTTACAGGAGTATTTTAGTAAATTCTTTCAGATTTTACACATAGATGAACATGTCATTTGTGAACTAAGACAGTTTTATTTCTTCATTTCCAATCTGTATTCCTTTTACTTTCTTTTCTTTTCTTATTACATTAGCTAGGACCTCTGGTCTGATGTTGAAAAGCAAGAATGAGGGATAACATCCTTGTGTTGTTCCTGAACTCATCAAAAAAGTTTCTAGTTTCCCACCACTAAGTGTAATGTTAGCTGTAAGTTTTTTGTAGATATTCTTCATCAAGTTGAGTAAGTTCTACTCCTAGTTTACTGAGAGTTTTTTAAAATCATGAGTAGGTGTTAAATTTTGTTAAGTGCTTTTTCTGTGTCTATTGATAGATCATGTGACCTTTATTTTTTAGCCTGTTGATGTAATGAATTACATTAATTGATTTTTGAATGTTGAACCAGTTTTGAATACCTGAGATAAGTCCCACTTGGGCATGGTGTATAATTCTTTATAACATATCATTGAATTTGATTTGATAACATTTTGTCAGGGATTTTTGCATTTATGCTCATGAGAGGTATGGGTCTGAAGTTTTCTTTTCTTGCAATGTTTTTGTCTGTTTTTGGCATTAAGATAATGCTGGCCTCATAGAAGGTAGGAAGTATTCTCTCAACCTTCTGAACAAAATTGTGGATAATTGGTATAATTTCTTTCTTAAATGTTTGGTAGAATTCATCATTGCTCCCATCTGTGCTTGGTGCTTTCTGTTTTAGAAATTTTTAAATTATTGATTCAATCTATAAAATAGATATAGCCCTGTTTACATTGTCTGTTTTGTTCTTGTGTGTGTGAATTTTAGGAAATAGTGTCTTTAAAGGTATTGGTTCATTTTATTTAGGTTATCAAATTTGTCAGCATAGAGTTGTTCAGGGTATTCCTTTATTATCCTTCTAATGTTCATGGGCTTTGTAGTGATGTCCCCTCTTTCATTACCAATATTTATAATTTCTGTTCTCTCAATTCTTTCTTTGTTTTCCTCTCTAGAAGCTTATTGATTTTATTGATCTTTTTTAAAAAAACAACTTTTGATTTCATTGGATTTTCCTATTTTAAAATTCATTGTCTTCTGCTACAATTTTTAAAATTTCTCTTTTCTGCTAATTTGGGATTGAATTTGTGCTTCTTTTTCTAGTTTCCTAAGGTGGAAGCTTAGAAAATGGATTTTAGATATTTCTTCTTTTCCAATATATGCAGTCAGTACATTACACTTCTTTATAAGCACTGCTTTAACTGCATCACACAAATTTTGATCAATTGTTTTCATTTTTATTTAGTTAATAATATTTTAAAATTTCTCTTGAGATTTTTTCTGTGACTCGTGTTATGTAGAAGCATGTTGTTTAATCTCCAAATATTTTAATATTTTTCAACTATTTTTCTGTTATTGATTTTTTTTTCTTTATTTTTTTAAAGATGACAGGTAAGGGGATCTTAACCCTTGACTCGGCGTTGTCAGCACCACGCTCACCCAGTGAGCGAACCGGCCATCCCTATATGGGATCCGAACCTGTGGCCTTGGTGTTATCAGCACCACACTCTCCTGAGTGAGCCACGGGCTGGCCCCCTGTTATTGACTTTTAGTTCAATTCCATTGTGATCTAAGAGTAGATATTGTATAATTTCTATTCTTTTATGTTTGTTAAGGTATGTTTTATGGACCAGGACGTACTGTGTTCAGGTGAATGTTTAGGTGCAGACATGTTAAGGAACTTTATGTCTTCTCGGGGAACTCATCCCTTTGTCATTATATAATGCCCCTTCTGATGATAACTTTTCTTACTCTGATGTCTGGTCTGTCTTAAATTAATATAGCTACTCCTGATTTCTTTTGATTAGTGTTGGTATGATATACCTTTCCCCATCCATTTACTTTTAATATATGTGTGTCTTTATATTTTAAGTGGGTTTCTTATAGACAACAGATGGTTGGGTCTTGTTTTTTGATCCATTTTGACAATCTCTTTTAATTTGTACACTTAACACTATAAATGTTCAAACTGATTATTGATATACTTGGTTTAATAGCTATAATATTTGTTGCTCTTTTCTATTTTTTTTTTACCTTCTTTTTCTTTGTTTGTATTTTGGTCTTTCACTCTTTTTCTGATTTTTGTGGTTTTAGTTAAGAATTTTGTATGATTTTATTTTATCTCCTTAGCATTTCAGTTATACTTTTTTATTATTATTATTTTTTTTAGTGGTTGCACTAGTTCTAATATACATTTAGAACTAATAGAAATCCACTTGCAAATAACACTATATTGCTTCATGGGTAGTGCAAGTATCTTAAAATAAAGAGATAATCTTAATTCCTCCTTTGTGTCTCATGTATCATTGCTGTCATTCATTTAACTTATTATGCATACATAATCGAATACATTGTATCTATTATTATTTTGAACAGAGTGTTATGTTAGCTCAATTAAGAACATGAAAAATAAAAGCTAAGCCTGGTCCTGTTTCTTGTGCCGTCTCTTCATGCTGTGTTTTTTTGCCTTTTAGTGTGTCTTGTATTTTTTTTCTTGATAGCCAGACATGTATTGGGTAAAAGCAAGTGCTGTAAATAGGGCTTTAGTAATGTGGCAGTAAGGTGGCAGGGAAGGAGGGGAAACATTCTGTTGTTCTATGATTAAGCCTCAGTGTTTTAATAAGCCCATGCCTCTGAACTGTGAACATCACACATGTTTCTCAGCCCGACCCTCCTCAATGGGATGAGTAGAGTCAGCTAGAGTTGGGCATTTCCTTTCCATCAGTTTACTTAGGCTCTGATAAAACTCCAGTGGGTTTGGCTACAGTTTCTCTTGAGGGCAGTTCTTGTTAAAAAGAACGGAATACTCTGGCATATTTAAAAATTTTTTTCTCCCTCTTGCCACTGTAGTCACAAGGGGATTGTACAATAAGAACCTGGTCTATCCCCAGGTGGTAAAACTGACAAAAGTGTGGGGACACTCCTATGACTGGATTCCCCTGGAGATTTTTATCTCTTAGAGTTGTTCTCACTGAACTTCTAGCATTTTGTCAATTACAGTTCTGGTTTTCCTTCCACAGCACTGGTTGCTGTGGAGGCTTCAGTTAATGGGTTTCTGTTTCAGTAAGTTGTGAATCTCTGTATTTGTCTGTTGGTCTTTCCAATTTTGGAGGCAGAGGTTTGTCCTGTGATCTAATTTCTCTTACGAATCTAAGAAGAGTTGTTGATTTTTCAGTTTGTCTAGCTTTTTGCTTGTTGTTGGGATGTAGTGGCACCTTTCAAGCTCTTTCCTGCCAGACCAGAAACTGGAAGACCACCTGTTCTCAGATTTGTTTTCCTGGTACAGACATATTTTGTGACAAGACGTCATTGACTATGCATAAATTTAATCACCGATGGGTAAAATCTGAAGTCTTTCAAACATCAGGATGCAAAATGAAAATTTCATTCTCATTCTCAGATGTTTTTAAATGGTTCTATGTTTATTGTTACAGATAAAGCCTCTATATGTGTCCTCACAAAAAGGTTTACTTCAGATAGCAAATATTCAAATTTAGAAGTACAGATTATTAAGCATAAAGGCACATATGTACAGTGCTATTTAGAATTTTCTACATTTAATATTTTTAGATGGTTAATTAGAATTTTTAACATAGAAGTTTATAACATTTACTTTTGTCACAAAGGTTTTTGTATATTGACTTTTGAGAAGGAAGTAGGACTTAAGAAAGGAGCAAAAAACATATTGTTTAATATTCACGTTTGACGCTCAGGTTTATTGATATGTTCTGCCTTTTATAAGATGAATACTATGACAAATGACGGAGAAGAGATTGCACATCACTATCTCTGTTCTATCCATGTACTGCCAGTGGGCAAAGATTTCTCATTTCATACATCATTTACAACTTCCTACAGTAATTTCACACAGTTCATATCCTCAGTACAAGGCACAGCAATTATCTACACACATACATGCACGCAGGCAAACTGAATATGAAAACCACACAGTTCTATACAGAGTTCTACAGTTCATACACACCAACCACTAAAAGTTGGTAAAAGCTAGTAAGCTATCCAATTAAAAAACTTTCCTATTTTAACTGTTGCCCCATTGTGTACCTGTGAAACAGGTTGTTTCATGAAGTATTCTTTTAGAGTCTTGTTGATCACAATAAAATGTTAATTTTAGTTTTTTCAATTGCTTATGTATTTCAAAAGTTACATTAAGAAAAAAGGGAGAATTTCATTAATTTTTCAATCTACTTTTATTATTTTCTTCTAAAAGAGATAAGAAAAATACAAAATTGTAAATATTATATTCTTTTTTTTTTTTTTTTAGTGCAACTGACCAGTATGGGGATCCAAACTCCTGGTTTTGGTGTTATAACACTGTGCTCTAACCTACTGAGCTAACCAGCCAGCCCTACAATATTGTATTCTGAAATGAGTATAACAAACTACAATATACAGATTTCCAATTCTAAATGTGAATAAAAATTAAAGTTTGACAACATTTTGTGACTTCTTTTATCTCATATAGTACACATAACATTTAGAGAGATTTAAAGTTGCTAAATTGGTACATAATTCATAATATCCAGAAATAAATTCTGAACTCTTTCATAAGTTACCAATAATGTAGAATCAATTTTTAATTTTAAAATTGTAAATATTTTCAAATTTCAGTATTTTTCATGTTCTGGCTTTCGTTTTCTGTGGTTAGAACAATGAATGCTAACTATCTTCTTTCAAAAGTACAGAAATTAATGCTTCAGATTCAGCAAACACATCTGAGTCACACCGGCTATTTATTAGTAAATGAATGCCCTATCTCTTTTCAAAAATTATTTGATATATGGGCATGGTATACTTCTACTCTCTACAACCACGATTTCTTGACATTATTTCCTTCCTTTCAGAAAATTACTGTTTCAAATTTCCTTTTATTAACCTTTGCTTGGTATCTATAATGCATCAGAAAACATAAAACTGTATGTAGAAGCTAAGGTTTCTCATAGCTAGGTTCTTTTAGTCTTAAATAAGACAGGAACAAGTAACTCGTATGTCCTACCTCTGTGAGTCTTTCAGTTACCAAATATTGATAAATGCACGAGAAAGTAGAGGCCTGTGTTTATCAGTGAAACTCAGGAGAAGAGATCACTAGTGCTGTTCTGCCACTGTCCATGTCTTGTCCTTGGGTTGACCTCTCTCTGTGTTTCAATATCATAATCTATAAAATAAGGCAAACTGGATATCTTACATCTTCTTAATACACGTAAGATCTGCTGTATTAGTCATGACCCCAGAAATTGTATGTGTCTAGAAACTAGACACATTTGTTAACTTTTTTTAAGAATACAAAAAGAATGCACTACTTTTTAAAATCATGATTGTCTTAATGGCTACTGTTTTTCACTTTGTCTGCCTATAATTTTAGCGATGGTATAGTCAATGACAAATTGTAACTGTAGAAACAGTTCCATTGTATCTCAATTTTATGAATAGTCACATTTTGAAACTAGGCCAGCATTTACATTGAATACTCAAATCCACATTTTTTAAATAGTTAGTTAGCTTTTGAAGACGTTTTACTAGGCCCCTTAGAATGCCTCAGTACCATAGAAATAAAGTAAGTGTCCATTCAAGTGTGATTTAGAGATTTTAAAATGAACAGTGTAGTCAAAAGCAGTTATTTTAACAAGCTTAAACATGAAAATGACTGTTAAAAACTTACTTTCCCCATACTGACCAACCACCAAAAAAAAAGCTATATTGATGAATTCTTTATAGCACTGACCCTAAAGTAACCAGACATAAACTCTGAACTCTTTCATATGTTACCAGTTATATGAAATTAATTTTTACTTTTTACATTTTTTTCAAATTTCAATATTTTTCATATTCTGGCTTTCATTATATGTGGTAAGAACAATGACTGGTAATTATCTAGCTCCTATAGAAAGAACTCTTTCTCTAGAAAGGGCTGTAAGAGCACCATACATACCACATATGTAGCAAAGCCACATTAGTAAATTTCTAGAGGCTGTTTGTTTTTTCTTCCTTTCTAACATTGACATTCCAACCAAAGTCATTTTTGCCCATAACCCACACTCCCTATATACACATAAATAAAATAATAAGTTCTATTATCAAGCAATAACATTTAAAAAAATATTATAAGACTTTTCTTTCCATGATCAGGTTTCACTTATTCGTGATACAATAAACATAATTTATCATTCCTTCTTTCAGTAGATATTCATGGAAGTCCTTCCATTACATAAAAGATAACTAAATCGTAACTAGCTAAACATTACTTAGACAGTAATTAAATTCAGAATTAGATTCTTGCCAGAATAAGTCTGAGTATATGCATTAGTTTCCTATTGTATAAGAAATTACCATAGGCATAGTGGCTTAAAACAACAGGCATTTATTATCTAAGAATTTCTGTGGGTCAGGAGTCTGAACACAGATTATCTGGGTCCTTTGAAAGGCTACAGTTAAGGCATTATTCCAAGTGGGCTTCTCATCTGACTGCTTGACTGGGGAATGGTGCACTTCTAAATTTACTTAAGTTGCTGCCATAATTTATTTCCTTGTGGTTGTAGGATGGAAAGCCTCATTTTCTTGCTGGCTGTCAGCTGAAGCTCCCCTCAGTTCCTAGAGGCTGCCCTCAGTTTCTTGCCACATGGGCCTCTAACATTGCTGCTTGCTTCTTCAAAGCCAGCGAGCAAGAGAGACTAGAGCTAAATGAGAGCTATGATCTATGTAACATGATCACATAATCACATAGATGTAATCATGTACATCCCATCACTTTTACCTTATTATATTGGCTAAAAGCAAGTCACGGTTCTCATCCACACTCAGGAGGAGATGACACATGAGCATGGATATCAAGAGGTAGGGATGATGGAGCATACCTTAAGAGTCTGCCCGTCATGCTACATAAAGCTAACAATCCAGTTATAGTCAATTCACTCACAAATAAATACATAAACAAAAATAAAAACAGTAGATTGTAATTGAAATTGTTATGCCTGGAAATTAGGGAATTTGGTTTTACTACTAGTGGGCTGTATGGCACTCAATAAACTAGATCACCTGTCTGGATGCAGAAGGATTTGGTTCCACATCAGAAGATAGAAGGGACTGGACTGATGGCTAAAATTCTTTTCAGCTAAAGGCTTCTACAAGACCTAGAATATTTGAGATAGATAGAATTATTAAATGAATTGATATTTTACTTTTAACCCTAGATGTTTATCCAGAAGTTTAAATTTTAATTGCATATATCAAAAAGGCTAACTTTAGCAAGATTTTTATTTAATTAAATGTGGGAAATAGTAGAGTTAATGCTTAAGAAAGAGTTCTAGGGACAGATGCCTGAGTTCAAATTCCAGCTCTCTCTCTCACCAACTGAGTGACATTTGGCAAAATATTTAATCTCTCTTTATTGGTAACATAAAATAATAACAGAACCTAATTTATTAGATTACTGGAAAGATTAAATGACATATGTGCAAAATGTTCAGCACATTGCCTCACAAATATTAATTACTTCTATAATAATTATTAGCTATTGCAGATTTTATTACCATTACAATATAGTGTGTCATTGTGTTAGGCAAGGGAAGTACATACAAGGTGAATAATAAAGTTTCTCTGCCTTCAAGGAACTAACGGAAATGATGCTTTATTGAATTATTTTTTCTTCTAGAACGTGTCATTATGTTTAAGTTCCCTTGAGATTTATCAGTAACCAGGGTTGAGTTGAAATTCTTGTTTAATTTGATAAGTATGGTCATTTTAACGATTGAATAATTTCTGTTGGATGTTATCCAACATTTTCAGAAAGAATTAACTAGCAAAAGGATTTTTTTTAATGTAAAGATCATATCTGCCTTATGAAAATGTTCATTTCGATTCTGTATATTCTGTTCTTTTTGAGAGCAGATTTCCAGGTATAACACTTCATGGTTATTAATAAATGGGCCATACATAAATTATGCATTAAGAAAAAAATGAAAGACAAAAGCACTGAGCATCCCTTTTACTAGTTAGAGGAAACAGTTTCACTGTCTGACATTGAAGACAAGACAGCCAGTATAATTTCAGAGAATTACAAACAGCTAAATTCACACCCCACCTCATCTTTCAAACCCTCTTTTGTTCTGTACACAGAACAATCACACAGAATGAGAAATAAGCATGGTGTGACAACCATTTTGCTCTCAAGAAAAATCCTCACCCACAAACCTTTGCTGAAATCATTGGGTTTTTTTGCATGGTCTTGGGTTTTCAGTTTTCGAACTTCTCTTGTGATGTGAGGACAAACCCAAAGACCGAAAACCGCAAATGTGAGTGTCTTAGTCTGTTTACGCTGCTGTAATAAAATACCACACACTGGGGGATTTATAAAGAAGAGAAATTTATTTCTCATGGTTTTGGAGGCTAGGAAGTTCATGATCTATGTGCTAGTGGGTTTGTTGTCTGGTGAGGCTCTGACTCAACTTCCAAGATGGTGTCTTGAGTGCTGCATGTGTCCTCTGAAAGGGAGGAACACCGAGTTGTCCTCACATGGCAGAAGGTGGAAGGTCAAAAGAGAACTCCTCCTGACCCATTTGTTTATATAGGCGCCTAGACCCATTCACGAGTGCGCCACCCTCATGACTTAACCACTTCCCAAGACACCACCTCTTAATACTGTTACACTGGCAATTAAGTTTCAACAACTGAATTTTGGAGGGGACACATTCAAACCATAACAGTCAGATACTGAAAAACTCCAATGAAAGTGATCATCATTCAAAGCTGACAAACACATAGATGACATAAAGCATGGCAAATATTGATGTGTTTTATGAATATGTGGCTGCCTTTTTAGGGATATTGACCAATGAGATGGATGAAAGGTAGATCTACCAATAAATCTCTCTTTACTATTAACTTCAAGGAGTGAAAGAGGAATACTAACTAGGTTGAAGAGAGAAATAATATCAAATAGCTGCAGTCTCGGTGAAAATTGCACTAAAGTTCCTTTTTAGTATGTCCCACAATATGAAATTTTGTGCTCTGTTTATTTTCTTTCATCTTTGTTGTGTCTCCCCCATTAGAATGTCAGATCCAGGATAACAGATGTCTTGTAACTTATGTTCATCACCTTAACTCATTTCCTAATGCTGTGTAAGGCCATTGTAGGTGTTTGATAAAAATTGGTCAATAATGAGTAGTAAGTCGAGATTTAGATTCTAGTTTTCCTTGCTATTAAGAAACTGGGAGACCTTGGAGTAATCATTTAACCTCTCGAAGGCTCAATTTCTTCACCTTTAAAATGATACTGAGCTAGATGGTAAACATTATTTGCAGCACTAATATTCATTGATAACATGTGTGTTCCACAGATTTCACATGATGACTTACTAATGTTTTTATAGGAAACTTCACTTATGTAACATATTTGATAAATCTTATTTTTCCCTGAAACATGTGTTCAAGATGAAATTATGATGTTAATTACTGATGCCTTCATTAATGTCTTCTTTTTCTTCCTGATTAAACCATTTTTTTTTTTTTGCCTGAGAAGTCCAGTTTGGGTTATTCAGATGCTTGAATAAAATAAAATAAACATTTTTCTATGAGTATACATTGAGGGTGAATTTCCAGACAACTCTCAATACAGGTAGGTCTATTTTATTGGAGAAAGAGAGAACAGTCGTTTTCAACTAGGTTGTTTTCAAATTCAAGAGTGCTATGAACAACTTAGATGAGTTGGCACTAGAAGAATCTTCATTTATCCTTTTTTACCTTGTGTGGTGAGTGTAAATTCTAAACATTTTTTTTTTTACTGGATTTGTTAACTGATCATAACTTCACTACATCATCAGGTGATTGAATTCACAATTGTAGACAAGTGATGCTAATAGTGGTGAAGAATATTTAGGTTTCTTTTGCCCCTTGTAAAGATGTTTTAATTTTTAGTTATCTATCTGTTTCTTTCTCAATAACGCTTAAGTATGGTATATAATATTTTAATAAGACCAATATGTAGAGTTCAAAACACATTGCACTTCAAATATAAACACCTAAATATGGTGATACGAAGATATTTAATTTCAACATTTATTATTTTGAAAATATTTCTAGTCTTTGATTTTGCTATTGTAATTGCAAATGGGAATATGAAATATAAATAAACACTGTAGAACAAAGAACACTACATGATTTATATTTAAAGTACACTTATAATATTTATATTTTAAAGCTGTGCTCTTTATTTAGTTGAATTTACTTGCTAATTGAATTGAAAATGCTATAAGCATTGTTTGCAGATTTCTAACTTCTTGGCAGATATATAGAAAATGTGGGCTTATAAAACTTGGAAAACACTTAGGTTAATCATTTTTATTGACTTGTCTTCCCTCTGGACAATGAGAAAGTAAAGGTAGTCTAAACTAAAGGTCCAAAGAGGAAAAATGGAACTAGTAAAGTCTATTGACGTTAAGTTTCTAAGAATTTCAGCATACAATTTGCCCGTACAGGTTCCATTAAAGTTAATGGGAGTCGTGTGACTAATTCTCTCTGTAGGGTACTAAAAGTGTACCCTGCAGTATTAAAAAGTCTGAACCTAATTTTTACTTTCTCTTAACCTTGATTATGTTACACTAAAGATAATACTTTCATTATCACACACACATATAGTAAATTTTATATGAAGATTTAAAAATAATCTATATGGGGGAGAGGCTGCATTTATATGGGTCAGAGTAGAATTTTAATTAGTGTTGCAAATATGAGTACTGCTTTCATTATAATGATAAAACAAGCATGAATATCTGTCATTTACCCTCTAGCTATACAAATGAGAACTTAAACCTCAATGAATTAAATAAATGAAACATTTTTCAGAACACTTACTTAAAATCAGGTCTACTTTTTAATCAGTCATGTTTTAAGTGAATGCTTATTAATAGATCATTATTAAAACATGCTTGTGAAATGAGATTTCAAGAAAGAGGTGAGATGAATAAAATACAAAGAAAGTAAAAAAAGTCTAATGGATAATATTTCATTTTATTTTAAACAATTTACTTTATAGTGAGTTACATATTTATTTCAAATTAAAAAATGAATTCCAAATATCTTTTCAGTTCTATGTGAAGATAAAACACTACAGATAATATTGTCTCCGAATTCATGACCCTTTTATACTACCCAAGTTCCCTCTGCTTTTGACATTTAAACTGAAATATTAATCTCATTTTTTCCTTTAAATAATTTCTCTCTGGCTTCTATCACTACCTAGGAGGATGAAATTATAAGATTTTTTTTTAAAGAATACAAAAAGAAACAGAAAACTGTATACATGAATAAATACCCCACCATCCATTTTTCACTGAAATCAGCAGCTATGCTGAAAAAAAAAAAGACATGCACAAAATATTTCTTAAGTGCAAAGAACACTAGAACACTGGGAAAGGGCAGGCAATATTGCAGAACAATAAATGAAGCAGAACGTTCTCCAAGGGTCCAGAATATGGTTTGGATAACCCTTCAGAAGGCAGAATTCTTGCCCAATACCAACACAAACTGCAATTAGGACTGGCCTTTTTATGTTATACATTTATCTTCTCTGAGTTTCTGTTATAAGATTCTGTGTTCCAAAATCAAAATAGAATTCTATGAATTTGGGTGGGGCTGGGGAGAAAAGTTACAATTCCTAATAAATTCATAGTTTCCAATTTATTGATCCTGATACCAGACACTTAGCTATTGAACTTCATCAGATTCTTAGAGTACTTCCAGCTCAAGATCCCACAAATTAGAATTCATTTTGAAGTTTGCAACATTTCAGTTTTGGACTGCAACTTCACTTGCTTTCCTGATTGGTAGGCTCAAGGCTGAAGGTTGTAAGCATCCAAGTCCAAGGGGCTCTTTGGGCCCACTGGACTCAGCTTTCCAGGCTGATTTCTGACATTGACATCAAAGCAGCAAAGGCAAAAGTTTTAGCTCTTGTTACTTATAAATTACTCTTCAGCAAAAATGAAAACCTTAAATGGGGCTCTTAAAAAATGTGTCTGGCATTCTGGGTTGTGCCAAGAACTAACAGGTGAACACAATTTCATTCTAAGTTGTTCTGATTTTTTAAACTAACTTTATGAGGCACCACCCTTTCTCCCCTTTTAAAGAGATAATAAATTGTAATTTTCTTTTACAAATATCTTTTTTTCTTTCTTTCTTTTTTTTTTTTGAATTTTGAAAAAAAAAATGCAGGTTGTGTTTAGGATTTTGCAATGTCTTTTGAAATAACCAGAAGCACCCTGGGAAGCTTAGGATTATTTGTCACTACTTTAAAAAAATGTTATTGATGTACTTGTACTATGTGACTTTCTAAGAGGAACAACTAGTTGAAAAGAATGCAGCTCAGACTCTGAATTAAGTACCATGTAGCAAGAAAATGCAGTGATCTAAGATGACATGTCTGCACAGTGTGTGTTTGTGTTTAACAGAAGAATCCAACCTGTTTTTACTAGGATAGTGTCCTTACTGTGGGTTTTGGTGTGATGATACTCTTCTTCCGTCACTTGAATACAGTGACTCCACTTGTATTTCTCATTCTGATCTGCTTCCATATGAGCCTGCTTCGGTATGTGATTATTTGGTTCTTCTTTTGGATCAGGCTGGAAAAGTCTTCTTCCCTATTTCCAATAGTACCTAAATTGTACTAAAATGATCTCTTTAGGTTTGTGTCTCTTTCTTTAAAATGTAAGTACTCTAGAGATAAGACCACGTTTCATTGATCTATGTAAAACAGGTGCACAAATTTTCTTTACTGGGCAGAACAGAATGGGATACATGTTTTCTGAAAGTTTTTAGTCTTTTTATCTATAATTATTACACATTGCATTTTTAAATAGAGATATCTAATTTGCATTACAAAACCTCTGTCAATGATATTTCTTTCATTTTAGCTATTTCTGCACAGATTTGCTATTTCATAATTTTGTCCTGTGCTTAAAGGTGAGATTCTCTTTATGCCCCCATTACATGAAACTGTGCTCTGCTAAAGCAAAACATGTCCCATTAGATGGCTGCTGCTGGTGATCTGTGGATTCACTCTACCCTTGATGCCTGTTCCAAGTATGCCAAGGGAGTAGAAGCCAGAAACCCTGGCACAAAGGGCTGCCTTTACTGCCTTCCTTAGGCAGGGACTGCTAGGTCTCCAATACCCTATGTTATGTGATGATTCAGTTCACCCCAACTTGCCCTTTGGGAACTGCTGTGAAAACTTCTTTGTACAGTAAATCATGACAGCATTTGGCCTTCATTTGGGGGTGAGTGCATGGTTTATATATTAAAGCCATTTCTTTTTTCCCTTTAGAAATACCATGTGGCATCAATTTGTTTGTAAGCACAAATCAAATAGCCGTTTGGGATCCTCCAGATGATCCAGAATATTTTTTAAGTTTCTAAAGATTATCATAGCAATGAAAAACTAACATTGAAAAAATTAAGAGACTACTTGAATCCTCAAGAATACATCTATATACCCACAGAGATCTTCATAAACAAGCTGAAGAAAACGTGTTCTGGAACTTTTTAAAATGCGGGGGCATTAATGGTACAGGTGTAAAATTAATATACTATTTAGAAATGTGTACATTTTTCATATATATATATATATATA
>NW_007726804.1:486715-540288 GCF_000696425.1 Galeopterus variegatus
TATATATATATATATATATATATATATATATATCTGCAGAGCTGAAATCTGTTGTTCCACCCAGCCAGCAAAATTTTATATTAGAATTTTTTATTAGTGGTCTTTAGCCACAAGTGAAATGAGGGTATAGAACAAGAAGCCATGGCAATTTTACAGCTTCAACTTTTCAAATATGTCATATATGGACAACTAGGGCAATTCCCTGGGAAACTGCTCTGCCCCCAACCCCCTAAGGAACATCCCAGGCTCCGCACTATGGGTTTACAAATATGTCCATCCAGCCGTATTTGGCTTTTGCAATTGGTCATTGGCCTGAAGCTTATCTTGCCCAGTAGCTTGTTCTCCAAAATAGGCTCAGGAAGTTTCTGACCATGTTTGGTTTGTTCCAAAGGGGCTGCCATATATTTAATGAAGTAGTGAACATACACTAAGATTTGTATATGGCTCATCAAATAAAATATGTCTTCAGTCCTCTTTACACTTCAGTACGTGGTTTGGAGTGGGCTGTTTTACAAGCACATGTGTTTATCATATGACTTTATCGGGGGACAACATCACTTCTTATGTTTGGGATACAGTCTCTGAGTAGCTGAACACTCTGTTTCATTCCTCCCTATTCAAGAATAAATATTAAAGTGAGTAGTCTTTTTCTCTTATTTTTGGAAATTTCTCTGGATGCTGAGGTGTCTTACGTCATTCAAATATGCCATTCCAGCATAAGAGGGTAAGAAAAGAGCCTGTAGCCTAAAGTCCCTTTTCACCCAGAAAGGCATATAGCTAATGCACTTACGAGAGCAATATGTTCCTCTGGTTTGTGCCCCAGACAAGGAATCAGGAGTCCTTGATCCCTTTCCATTGTTCAATCTCTCTGGGATGTTAGGCAAATCATTTAGCTCTTAGGTCACTGACTTCTATTTTTCTACAAAATACCTGCTCCTGGAACAACAAAAGAGGGCATTGTGACTAATAGTGATAATAGCGATGAAAATTATCTTTCTTCCTTAAGTCTCTTTCATACCATATAGAGCAACACAGGTGGTCTTTTACTACATGAGCCTTGGTGAGTGGTTAAATGACTCACCCAACATCTTCCAGTTTACTGTATAATGGAATAAACCACATTCTGTGAATAAGCCGGATAGAAAAAAAATGTCTTTTATTTGATGATTCAGATCCAATCCAACAAAGCAGAATGTTCCATAGAGTTTGTTTCCTGTAATTGCAGGAGATAAAATTGATTTTCCCATTTTTTTTCATCTCATGTTCCCCCCCCCTCCCCCACCAAGTTTGCTACAGTTGCTGATTGTGAGAGAAGGCTACAAATAGAATTTGTCATAAATTTTAAAACTTCACAAATCCCATGCTGCTTCATGGGGGAAAAAGAAGATAGGAGCTGTAGTCTGCATAAAATTCTGATATGGATTCTTTTCCTTAGAACTTTACAAGAAAAGGGACAATGTCTAAAATGGATATTGTACAATTTTGTCTTGAAGCGGAAGATTCAACTAGGGCACATCTGGGAACTCCTGGCATTCCTCAGTACAATTCGAATGATACTGACAAACGGTGATGTGGTGTTTTCTGCTTCCCTGTGGTTGGCGTCAAGAATTTGGTCTGTGTAGCCAATGCATTTGGGGGGGCGAGGCCAAGGATCTGGCAGGCACTGCTGGTGGTGTGCTGGGGTCCAGGGGCTGGGGTCCAGGGGCTGATAACTTGTATGGGATGGAGCAAACAAGTAGACTGGAGATCATGAGAATCAGCTACTATTCTTGCAACTTCTACCTAAATAAAAAATAAAATTTTAAAAAGCTAACATAGTTTAGAATAATAATTTTACTGTAATATCTTACTTTGCATTTAGCTCATGGAGAGCATTATGCACATATAATGCTATATATATTTTCTCCATATTTTTGGTGTGTGCATACATTTATAGAAAAATAATTATTGCTTCAGTTTCTCTAAGATTCTGATATATTCCAAAGCAGAAGAAAAAAACCTTGCAAGCCAATTCGGTAAGATAATAAAAAGAAGAAGACTTTTAAATGTGTGAAAGATTTATTCTGAGTCTTAATAGTTATAATATATTGGCCTAAATGAACCATAGTGATGAATTTCTGTACCAAATTAGGATTAAATGACAGGAGAAATACATTTAAGCTTGTTCTGATTCTTAAAATATTGCTCAATTAAAACCTTCCCTGATAAAGATGAGTGCATTAGTTAAGGCTGCCTACGGGAAAGACTGATTTGTTTCCTGGCTATTAATGAATGTTCTATGTAACTATTTACCTCTATATGAAGAAAAAAGGGAGGTGTTCCCACAGCAACCCCAACACTGGATATTAATATTATTTTTCTTTTTGTCTTTTTTTCCTGATTGAGGGCTTAATGTACACCCTATATTTTCTCCCTAAATGAGTAGAAACTGAATTTGTGAACTTTTTAGGGAATGTATTTTAGTTTATATCCCGCCTCCCAAATTAATTGTGTCTACTCAGAAACTATAATTTACAGTGGAAGTGCTGAATCCACGCTAATTTCTCTTCTTAAAATTAGATTTTAAATGAATTGGCCAGTACCTAATGTGTAGCCTGACATGGCTCATGGCATATGATGTTCTTCACTTGGCCACAAAAACACAAGGTCCTTGAGCTGAGGTGACATCTCCTTCAGACATACCATGTACCAGCTGCCTTAGAATAAGACATTGCTGCCATTGGCTTGCAGGGTTTATTTTGAAAAGGAGAATTCTAGAGAAGGAAAAATGTGCTCTTTTTTTAATAGATAGAATGATTCCTAAAAACAGCACCACTTTTCTTGCTGGGTGTAAGATCTAAACTGCAACATTGAATGAAGGCTGTACTTAGTTGTCTGCAAAGATTCTACTGCTCTGCCAAACAGATAAAGCCCTTATACACAGTTAAATTAAAAAAAAAAAAAAAAAAGAGCCTTCAAGATACAGTGGGTAAGGGGCTGTTTGTGTCTGTTGGAAAATTAATGAAATGGAGAAAACAATGTTAGCATGAGGTATTCACTCCAAAATATTCACCTTTGTGTGGCATTGTGTTCAAAAGCAGCTCTTAAGGCAAGAATACCTCTAGAAAACTCTCTCTTCCCCTTGGAACCTCATCTTCAATTACAGTGTGGTGACTACAGAATAAAGGGCTGTCACCCTCTCTTCAGAACTGTGCCACTGCTGAGGACCTAGCCCATAGCCCATCAAAGCCTAAAATAGTTACTGGATTCGACGGGAGGTGAAACAGACAGGAGTGGCATAAAGCTAATTAGCAACGAACTATGGAACTTCCCCAGGAATATGCTATTTTTAATCTGAAGACCAAGTGGATTCCTTAATCTGAATGTCATATTAATTTATTTTTGCTTTCATATTTCAAATAAAATATGAACATGTTGTTAAAAGAGAACATCTTTATTTTCCTTATTACATACTTATTTGGTCCATTTTAAAACTTTTGCTAACCAAATCTTTGGATTCAGTGTTGTTTATTTGAAGTTTCTTTTTCAAGGTATTCTCTCTATAGAAATTCTATGGAAACACAAGGCATGTGTACATATACATGTACACACATAGACATACACACACAACAGTGCTTCAAAAAGTTCATGGAAAGATTTGTATTATCTTTTAATTCTCTTTTTCCACAAACTTTTGAAGTGCATATGTATATATAAGCTAATTGCAATACAAATAAAAATAGAATTACCATTTTATTATGAAATGTTCTCATAAGAAGTAGACAGCCAATGATCTTTCCCCTAAACGTACTTTCATATACTACTTTTGTCCTTAGATTTACTATTGTTCCTAATATGAGGATACATCAAAAAGTTCATGTAAAACCAGAATTGAAATATAATACAATCTTTTCATGAACTTTTTGAAGTACCTTCTTATGCAAGACTCTTTATTTTGCAGATATTTTAAAATGCAGTTCAAGAGGTATTTTGTAGGATAGGATATTTCTTTCAGGCTCTTTATAAACCAATTATTTGGGAGCCCTCAAGGGATTTAGGTTTTGCTATCATCTGAGGCTACTGAAATCCCTAGTGAGACCAGTGATGTCCTGACTCTTGTCGAAAATTCCACTCTTGATGATCACTTCCTTAGGAATTTCTGGAATAAATCTCATATGAATTCTGTGGGATTAGTTTTCCTTACACAAAATCTGGTACTTGAATTGATAATTTAAACGAACGGGAGCCTACACCTCCAGTCTGGAGAGTGGGAAAGGATGTAGGGGAGAGTAGCAGTGATATCGTGCCCCAAAGCCACACAGATATTCAGAGTTCTGAGCAGTAGCAGAGGTCCTGTATTTAGGGAAATCCCCAGATCTGCCAGATCTGAGAAGCAGGTGGAAAGGAGGTGGCCTATCAGTCAACATGAAATATGTAAGCCAGGTTGACTTATGTATAAAGATGAAATCCCCATAGTCTCACCAACCCTAGATGTAGTGTAGTGAAAAGACATAAAAGTAGTCAGAGACCCAATCACTTCCTTTGATGAGCCTACGTGCAGGGAATGTCTCCAGGTATTAAAAACTATGTAAGCAGATAATAATTATAAGGCACCATTAGAAAAAACTGTGTTAAACCAAGGTGGGAGTTGGTTGCATGATCAAGGTATTAGGAAAGCTGTATAGCTACTATCGGAGATTCATAATGCACATTAACATAATAATGAAATTGAGAATGCTGTTTACATTTGTATTGCATTTTTCCAACTTATCTTACCACATACATTTTTATAAATAAAGAGGAACACACAAGAGAACCCTAATATGTTAGGAAACCCTAATATAAAGTAATACAAACAAGAGCTATGAAGAGATACAGAGGAAAGATGAGGATGGCTTAAATTTCAATGTGTTGATTACTTCCTATGCGTTAGGCACAATAGATACTTTACATGTAATAACAAACATGTATCACGTACTACCTCTGTGCCAGGCACAATTATATGCACTTTTCATTCATTGTTTGATTCAATACTCACTTTATCCCTATGAAGTGCATTCTATTATTATCCTGACCTTAGGAATAAAATTGTGAGGCTTAAGGAGGTTGAATGACATGCCCTTAGCCAGAACATAGGCAACTTCATTCCAATCTATCAGGGAATATCAGCCATATTTAAAGTTAAGCAAAATACAACGTGTTAAGTTCAATACCAACATTTTGAATAACAAGAAAAAGTAAAGTTCTTCATTTAACTGATGGAAGGGTTATCACGTTATCGCAAGAGAAGATATTAGTGAATGGTCACAGAGCTAATAGCTATAATTATACATGACCTGTTGGAAGATGGAAAAAGGATAAGAAAACTCTCACCATTTCTTCTGGAAACAAATTCATAGGAAAACTTTTAGGTCTCAACTGCTTCTTTGGGATTGTTCCTATCATTTGACGTATAAAATAAATAAAACTGAGCAGAGTTTTTATTTTTTATTTTTTATTTTTTTGCTGTGGTTGTTATTGTCTGAAAGAAATGGACTATATCCAAAATAAATATTGCCTGAACATGTAAAAATGATTGCATACTTTTTTCAAGTGTTGACTCCTAATACAAAGATTGTCAGGATTCAGTCCATTGGTGAGATGTTTTTAGAAATGATCTGCCTTCTCTGTTCATTCGCATCCAATTCAAGAAGTAGGAAATTATTTTGGAATCTTTTTTCTCGTTATGGTTTTGATGTGAAATTCATTTCGTGGTTGCTGAGCATCTTGAAAATATAGTGGATGGTTGCAATGACATATTCCTCTCTGATGATTTTACTACAACTACTCAAATAACAAATAGTGAAGTGTTTTAGATTGCATATTATTTATTTTACTTTTCTTGATGTTGAATTTCCTTAGTGTTTTACATTTTAGAATATAAAAATAGTATTCTAAAATTTTATAAAATTTGGGTAAGTTAGAAATATAAAATGCATAAATATGGTTTGAACATATATAACCAAAATAAATAAAATAAAGTTTTTATAATATTTTTCTACTCTAGTTAATCTTTTTTATCCCCATTAATTATTATAACATACCTTGAAGTAGGTAGAAATAAATTATCTATGTTTAAACTATAATTAATTTTTGGCCAGGACCAAGTAGAAAATAATATTTAAACAAAACATAGAATTGTGACTTCCAGATTTCCATTTTAAGGTCTTACATGCTAGGAGGCAACTATAATTAATTATTAGAATAACATTTATAAATCAAATCTATCTCAAAGAGAAGTTGAGATAGATTTTTTTTTCTGACTTAGGCAGCATTTCTTCCCAATTTTGAAAAAAAGTTTTTTTAAGTTACTTTACCTGGTGACATTTTTATCAGATGGCAACAATTTTTCTCACAGTTTTTATAGCTTTCCATTACCAAGTTGGGATTCTTAAAGCAGAATCAAAACAAAAAAAGGTATGCAGTCCTAATGCTTTAGGACATTATTTCCATTTTTATTGAAACATTTACATCTGAAGAATAATTTATTTTAGGCCTAACATTACTTTGGGTGTAGGGTCCAGGGGCAAGATGGATTAGATACTTCACATAAATCTGGTTTTGAAAATGTAGGACCCGAAATATTTTGCACTAATTTTCAAACAATTAAAACAATGAAGTATGTCCCCTTGGATAGATACATATGCATTTTCCAACTCATGGCAAACTAATTGCTCCTTGTACAGAAAATGTAACTGAATATTAGCAGTTATCTGATAATGAATTGACTTACAGTACTATAGAAAACAAGGTGCCAGCTGGCTGAGAATAGTGAGTTGGAATACCCTGGTGTATTTAAATCCTCCTGAGAGTGTCTTTAGTGACTGGCTGCAGAGCTGGCACCTTCTCTGTGGCACATTCAACAGAAGTAGTAAAGTTGTGCCTTTCAGATGGACAGGTAACCCAGACTGAGAGAGCTAGAGAGACAGCCAGAGAGTGAGACAAAGTGCTTATGAGAGTATTGTTAGAAGACCAAATTAGAATTAAAACATAACACAATTATTTTATGGGTCATGTGTAAAGGCCAGCATGCAAGTTTGAAAATGGAGTGTACATCAGTAGATTGTCAGAAATTTACATACAATAACATCATGTAAAATGCCTTTGGAGGTTTTTAGTTAGCAGCAAACTTAATAAATTCACAATAAAAAATGAAGGGGTGTAATTGCTCACTTTATTTTTGTTGTCAATGTAATAAAAATAGGAGTTCCTAGAGAAAAGATGGTATCCTGGGAAAACAGTTTTGGTGTATTGGATTCAGTTCTTATGGCAAGGAGTATACACTGGAACATATCTAGGAGAGACCACAAGCACGGGCGGGGACTCTAGAATCAATGTTCTGTTGGTTAAAAGAGGTGAAACTGTTTTGTGTAAAAAAAAAGAGAAAGAAAGTTAAGAATGTAATAACTCTTCAAATATATGAAGAATTGTTTCTAGAGGAGAGACTAGGCACATTCCCTACAGTAATTTAAGAAAGCAATAGAAACAATAGACAAGACTTGTACAGAGAGACATTTTGACACCACACAGGACAATTTTTTCCTTCATTGCTCTCAATTCATCAATGGACTAGTTTGTCTTAAAGGGGGATATGAGTTTTGCATCAGTAGAACTATTCAATACAATCTTTGCCGTCTCTTTTCTTTTCTTTTCTTTTTTACAGAATCCATTTCTAAGAAGATGTGGTCTACATAACATGACCAAAATAGGCTATTCTTCAATATCGCTCTGCTTTTCGTTACCTGCATGTAGCAACATTACGAAGAAAGCAGGAGGAAAGACGCAACAGTCTATCCCCAGGAAAGTTGTAGTGTGACGGAGCACACCAAGTGGAAGTCTGTGCTTTGGTTGTATGACATAAGGTCTAATAAATGAAGAGATACTCATCTGGGATGCTGCACCAATTATTACACACTAAATTAGGTTATGTATTCCACTGTCCATGTAGAACTTTCTATTATAAGCATGTGACATGGAAGTTATCACAAGTATCATTATTGGCTGTGTTGGTTTTTGGTTTTTTTTTTGCTCTATTTTACAAGGTCTGTAGTCTTACTTTCAGTGATAAAGCTGTTTTCTGAGGGCCTCCAGAAAGTAATATAATTACGGCATTGCAAAGGTCACCATTGTCACTGGATTATCTTACTGTTTAATTATTCCTTCTTCTTCCACTTCATATTAGTCTGATGACTATATTCGGATCCTTTAAACACTATGTAAATCTAAGTAGTAAATGCAGTTTCTAGTCTTACTGGATACCATGTGCATTAGGTTGAATAACCAGAGGAATTTCATTGCAATCGTGTCATGCCTAATGATGACCTATTCAGCCCCTGCGAACATCATTCAATTACTCATTTCAGCATTGATTTTTCTCATGCTTATCTTCACGGCATTTAAACAGCTCTCACATCTTTTCTTTTACTGAGGTGGAATGTTATATAATGATGGAAATTCTTTGCTTCCCAGATTCATAATGCTACACTGTGTTTAAAATTTTTTTTTTTGGAAACAAATTGGGGTATAAATACATAAATAATGTCACAATAATTGAAATCACTTCCTTCATAGAAATGGTATATTAAAACAATTTTCACTGGAAAATATTTTAAATGCCTATGTACAATTAAAAAATGATTACCAATGCTCTGCATCAAGAATATATATCTTCCCCAACTTTTCTATAAAAGTAGGATTCTTAATAGAAAAACAAAAACATACATATAATTTTAAGATCTAACTTTTGCTTATGAGAGTTGTTTTGCATTAAAATTCTTGTAACTAAGATCAAATTTATTTTTTCACAACAACTACAACATCTTTTCAGCTAAATTTTATACTCTTAAAATCTATTTCCTTTCACTCAAATAGAAGCAAATATTCTTATTATTTTCCAATAATAAGAAATTGGTAATCCAATTTTCTCCTGCCTCTCTTTGGCATACCCCCACTTTGCATGAGATCTGCTCCTTAATATTTTCTACTCAATATTATAAAAACTTCCAGAAATGGCATTTAAAAAATTACACTGGCCCATTTAACTTCACCTTCACCAATTGTAAGAAATTACACAAAGAGTGCTCTGGAAAAAGGCAGAACATTTAACTCACTGGATTTGGTTTTATAAACACTAATAATACTTTTAAAAACATTATTAGAACATTTATTTCATCTCCTTTGTAATATATTTTTCTTCCTTTTAAAGTAGGCTTTATGCAGTCTCATTTTTAATGTCTCAGTTGAGGGAGTTTTCATAAGCCCTTAAAAGATATTCTGATTTGAATTACTCTTGCTCAGAAAATTATTTCTGATGTTTAACTTATATTCTCCTTTATTCAATTGTAACTCTTCAGACAATCTTAGAAAATTAATTTTTCTTATAATTTTCCTCTGAAATCATTTTAGGTAATCTCAATATTTCATCTTGCCTAAGCATACATGGTGCTATTTAATTTTTCAGAAAATCTGAAGATAACTAAGATTTCTTTTAACTTTTCATTTTTGACAAAATGATGCAGATGTTCTTATGTAAGTATCATATCTTAATCTTATTTTTAAAAGGTAAGATAATCCCCTTGGACCTTTAGATTTTTGTAAATTTCCCTGTTTATTTGATATTTCCATTTGGTGTCTAAACACATCTCAAAATTATTATTCCCAAAATGGAGCTGTTGATTTTCTTTTCTAAGCTTGACCCCAAGAAAGAATCCTGGACATTGTCCTTTAACCTTCCCCTTTCCTCAGACACATCATACATTTAATCTAACATAAATCCTTGTGTTTTTATCTCCAAAATGTAGTCTGAATCCATTCATGTATTTTTATCTCTACCGACACTGCCCTTGTGCAGGCCACCATTATTTCTTACCCGGGCTTTTATAATAGTCTCCCATCTGATCTCTCTGCTTCCATTCTCACACTCCTTCTAATTTATTTTGCACAAAGCAGGAAGAATGATCTTTTTAACACATAAGTCAGATTGTGTCACTACCCATGTTAAATCTTCCCGAAGCTTTCCCATTCCACCTAGAATGAAATCTGAACTGCTTGGCTTACTAGCTCACACTTGTCTTTCCAACCTCATGTAATGTCACACTCACAGTCTCCCCGCTCATCCCCACCACCCCACCAGGATTACACAGTACTATGTTCAGGCCACAGCGCCACCTTCTCTTCTGCAAGCAAACCAAACCCTTTGACGTGTTCAACTTTCCATTCCTCATCTCTACGTCCTCACATGGCTGACTTTTTTTCCTTCTTTTGGTCTAGGCTTTCTCTAGCCACAAGAAAAGTTGACCTCTCTCTCCAAATATCATATCACCCTTAGTTTATGAGTATTGTTTCACCTTTTATAATTTATAATTACCTTGTGTAATCTAATGATTATTTATTTATCTTTGCTCCCAGCAGAATATAAACTCCAGTGCAGTAATCAGCCATTTCTCCAAGGAATCCTAATTCCTTTTAGTGGGAAATGGTATTTAGAAATCAAGATCTGGGTTGTGGTTGTTCACACAGCTATGGAGATGTCATTACTTTCTACCACTCTTAGTGGATAAAGCCAAGATACATCCACACACATCTACCTATATTTCATGTATTTATATATCTTTCTATTGTTATTAAAAACCATGGCCTATACTCTCAAAAATGTCAAAGTCATATACGACAAATAAAAACCGAGGAAATATTCCAGATTAAAGGAGATTAAAAAGATATTATGTCTGGATGTAATGTGAATCCTGGAATGGATCCTGGATTGGTAAAAATGTGTTGCTTTTGTATACAGTATATTATTGGCAGAATTAACAAGCCTTGAGTACTAACTGTTAATTAGGTAATAATATTGTATATATGTTAAATGTCTTGATTTTGATAATTGTGCAGTGATTATGCATGAGAATGTCAGGAAATAAATATACACTGAAGTATTAGAGAGAAAAACGTTACCATATCTGCAACTCATTCTCAATGATTCACAAAAAAACTCACACATACCTCTCTATCTCTGTTTCTCTCTCTCTCTCTCTCCTATCTATTGAGCTAAAGAGAATAAATTACTAGCAAATGGGGCAAGTTATAAATAGTTGAATCAGAATAAAAGGCATATGAGAGCTCTTTGTTATATATACCCACTTATTAAATAAAAATAAAAATTTACAAAAAATTTTTCAAAATCTGCAATGTGGTACTTCAAAAACTTCATGGAAAGATTAGTATTTCTTTTAATGTTATTTTTCCACAAATTTTTTGAAGTAGTCTTTCATCTAATTGACATTGCCTTGAATGATTGAGGATTGAAACAGCATCTTTTTCCTTTACTGAGTAAAAAGTTAACTAGCTTGAAGTAAATAGCAGTATGTACAATGTGCAAAAACAGAATTTTTGATAAAGAACAAATAAAAACAAGATCTATTAATGTCCTTTTTTCTTTAATTAAATGTATTTTATGACAGATTTACTCAACCATTGTTAATCCATCAGGTGCAAAACCACATAGAAGAATATTATCGCTTAGTTTTTTTTTCTTTACAAAGAGAAAATCTTCTAAACAGCTTAAACTTGCCTAAAGCAATTTCAAGATGACTTAACTGTCCCCAAGTGACTTCTCAAATTCTTAAGCTATTATCTTTCTCGTTGAAACCCTTTTTCTAACTTTTCTCCAATTACTCCAACCATATAATTGCAAAGCTAAGATTCCTATAGACTATCTCTATCAAAGGATCAGGATAGGGAATGATAAACCTCTTAACAAAAACTTAATTCTGATTCTTTTCCCAGATTAAGGTATCTTAGCAACGTGCGAAGGATTTTATCTGCTGATTCTATCATTTTGAGCACTTTGTTGGACCCTTGAACTGACCTTATACCTGTGTATTTCCCGTCTTGTTGATTTTGTTGGTCCAGGTTATATAAAATGAGATTGCCAAACATAAAGCAATGTGACCACACATGTTTAAATGTACTTAGCCTTTAACATCACAATTGGTTGTTTATAAACTTAGGAGCTGGGATCTTTATTTCTGTTCTTTGTCTCCTGGGAATTACAGGTCTAGCTCTGTTACATGGGTGGTAGAGATGAGGAATCAGAGATTGGTTTTAGCTAATATATGGGTTCGGATGAATGAAGGGTCAAAGCTACATAAAGCCAGAGTCGCTCTCGCTGAGGAAGACTGAGCAGTGAAACATACTTTGCAGTCTCGCTTCCATGAGAATGTTTCTGGTTGCATTACTCTACGATGGTGACTAACTGTAAGACAGTCTCCAGCTTTATAAAAATTCATGTATTTTGGGTTCAGTCCCGGAATTATTAGCTGATAAGGTCAAAGAACTGCTGTCAGTGGTAATGAGAAATTTCTTTCTACCATTTATAACACTTTCTTCGTCTTGCTTTCTACCTCATGGGCCACTCCGTCTCAGACTTAACCACTCCATCTTCCTGATCTTCCTGACTGTGTGTGAGGGTTGCACATTCAGTCTTTTATCCTTTTTTCCTCTCATTGGCTAGGTGACCGCATTCACCCCATGGCCTTAAATATCATGTATTCTCTGGACATTCTCAGTTGTTATTGTTTTTTTTATTTCTTTTTCCTGTAGCCCAGACTTCTCCAGACTTGTATTTCAGACTCTACACAAGGACCTTCTCACAATCTCCAGGTAGATATATGGAATAGGCATCTAAAACTTAATGCATCCAAACAAGCTCCTGATTTTTAACTCGTAAGTATGATTCATTCCACAGACTCTTAGCATTAGTAAAGGGCGACTCCATTCTTCTCCTTACTCAGGACAAAATAATTCTTGACTCTTCTCTTTCTCTCATACCCCACATGCAATATCATTAGCAAATCCTGAGGCTCTACTTTCAAAATATCCAAGCCACAGATCACTTTTAGCACTTCCCTCATTCATTCCTGTCTAAGTAACATATCACATCTGGATAATTGCAATAGATACCTAGTGGTCTCCCCTTATTCCACGTTCTTTCCTTCCAGTCCACACTAACCACAGCAAACACAGTGTTCCTTTTAAAATATAGGTCAGATCATTCCATTCCTCTGCTCCAGCCCTTTCAATGTTAATCCGTACTTCACATGTCTTAGAAGCCCCTGCTTGGTGTGGTCCCCACCTATCTGATCTATCTTCTACTACAAGCATAGGTCTGTCGGTCACTGCATCCTTGTCTCACTGGCTGTTAGGCTGTTACTTAAATAAGCCAAGCATACTCCCGTTCCAGCACCTTCAAGCTTGCTGACCAGACACACTCAGCTTCCTCAGATTTCTGCACAGATGGCAGCTTAGCAGAGACGGTTCTCCCAGCTACTCCTAACTAAAGGAGTGCCACCACCATCACTGCTGTCACCACATGTTCCATTTCCTATTTGATTTTGCTTCTTAGTATGTATTATCACTTGTCACGTTATTCATTTGTTTTTTGGTCTCTTTCCCACCTAAATATTCATGAAAGCACAGACCTTTGCTGCTTTCCTCTATTTCAGGGGCATATGTAGATGCTCCATAAATATTTGTTGAATGAACTAATTGCATCTTTTCTATGTGCAGGAAGTATATACAATAAAACTCAACTCTTTTTATATTCTAGGATGGGTAATTGAAATAAAAATTTGTGATTACTGAGGAAAGGGTGTGAAGTACTTGTTATTTGTGTGAACTTCTTTAAGCTCCTTTGTAAAATGGAGACAATAATATCTTCCCAGTCTACTATAAAGGGTCCATGTGAGCATTAAATGAGATTATACCTAGAAAGCATTTGGATTCTACCCAACGTTACAAGCATTCAGTCTTTCTATCACCATCTTGTTCATGAGAAGGCCTTTAAGCTTCACTGAATTCCAGATGTACTTTGCTACTTTTTTAATTAGTAAAAAAACTGGTTAACATCAATTTGGAAGGTTTCTTATTAAAAAACAACACTATTCGCTTTGTTCTATTAGCATTATTATCCTTAACCTAGATAAAATTTTTGAAAGCATGTTGAATTCAGACACTGAAACCCTGTTGAGAATAACTAATTTCCTGGATTGTATAAAAATGCTGATGGGCTAAAACATGGGCCAAGATAACATGTTGCACAAAAGAAAAATGATCTACACTTTTTACATCATGCTAGTTGTTTTACATGTATTATTTTATTTAAGCCTCAAAACAAAACTAAACTATTAGACATGATCACACTTTTATTCAGATGTTGAAACTGAGATTCAGAGAAGTTAAGTAACTTTCTTTAGGACACAGAGCTAACATGATGTAGACTGGGTGCAAGTAGAAAACGCTCTAACTTTGAAGTTTATACTTTTTTCATTACATTGTTAAGACGTTCTTCTTGAGTGTAAGAAAAAATAACAGTCAGATCTGAAATGGGGGCTTAATAGCAACACGGATAAAAATTGACACTTCCCTTACCCATTTGATATGGCTCTCAAAAAATGACTAAAATAAAGCTTGAATTGTGTTACTAGAATGGTGCCTCCATAGAGATTGAGGTGTTAACCTAGATCTACACCGAGCTGGTCAAATTACTTCTGGAATTATGTTTGGGTCTGGTCATCATACTTTAAAGGTTGTAGACAGACTGAAAATTATTTTAGGGAAAACAACCAGAATGAGTAAAGTTACCACAAAATATCCTAAGAGAAATTTTTGCTGGGATTGGGGATGTGTAATCCGGGATGGGAGAGAAAGAGAGTCAGAAGAGACTGACAGTCACACAGACCAGAACTTTACATTATTCAGTATGGCTCCAAAAGATTAAACCATGACTACGGTAGAAACTTCTTTATGTGAAATATGCTGCTTTAGGACTTATTGAGTTCTGTCACTGGAAGAGTTCAAGAAAGGAAAAAAAAAAAAAAAAGCAAAACAGACGATTGTGTGGTAAGGAAATTTTTGAGGAATTCAAAGATCAAAGGGGAGATTGAACTAGATAACCTTTGAGGTCTCTTCTGACACTTGGATTTCATGCTTTGTTAGAAAAGACTGCTGGTCTGCACCTACCATTAGAAAATTTAGGGTCAGCAATTAGGCAGCTATCTCATCCTATTTATAATGATAAATATATATTTAATTAAAATGTTATCTGGATCTCATCTGGGGCCTTCCGACTCCCCAAGAGCAGAATAAGATAGAACTGAGCCCCACCTTCTATGCCCTGAAAAGATTCAAGATACCACGTAATGTGAGTTACTGAGTGCAAGTTGGGTCAGGGGAGAGGTTTGCATTCGTTAGATTTCCAGATGTCTCTTTCTGCTAATTAAGTGAAACTGTTTTCTCACTTTTCTTAAAACAAACACTCCTACCAACATTAGTTAATGTAGTGAAATTTAATAAAATTTAAAGGGAGAAGGGTGAAGAAGAGGCAGATTTTATAGTGCAGCAAAGTAACTAAGTCGGGCACAAGATATAGCTGGTTTAAAAATATCCCCGGGTTAGCCCACCACAGGGGAATACCACTGGCCCTTTAACCCATGTTGACTCCACCCTCATAAAACTCAGTGGCCCTTCTCTCCTCTCCTCTCTCCCCAATCCCATCTCTCGTCCCCTGTTCCTATCCCAGGATTGCCCTCAGGAGCTCCATCTCATTCCCACTCTCGAAGGTCAGCTTTCCCAAGCTCTCTAAGTTCCACATCAACCTCAGACTCATCATCACAAACCCAAATTTGCCAAGATGCTCAGTACAGCTGAAGGGCCTTGTAGTAGAAACCACTATTCTTAGAAAAAAGTACTGGTATTAAAGAACAATGATTGGGCCGGCCCAGTGGCGCACTGGAGAGTGTGCTGCTTGGGAGTGTGGTGGCGCTCCTGCCGAGGGTTCGGATCCCATGTGGAGACCGGTTCCCACTCACTGGTTGAGCGCGGTGCGGGCGCGACACTGAGGGTTGCGATCCCATTGCCGGTCCCCAGTGCAGGCGTGACACCGAGGGTTGCGATCCTGTTACCGGTCAGTAAAAAAGACCAAAAGGAAAAAAAAAAAAAAGAACAATCATTAATTTTTTAAAATTTATTTTAATTATCATATGGTAGTACTGACTTTTAAAAATATTAGACATCTGAGGAAGTTTGGATTAAATCCCAATTAAATAGAAAGAGGCAGCAGCCTCATACTCTAGAGGCACACAGATGTTGTTTCTATCATGGTTTCAGCTTGACTGGCGGTGCCGCTGTGGGCAGTTTACTTAACTTCTCTGATCTTAGTTTCTCCCATCTCTAAATGGAATTGATAGTGATGTGTTCCTCATGGTGTTCTCTCGATTAATTAAATAATTCATGTAGAGTTTAAGCATATTCCTTGGCATGTGGTCAGTGCTTAATAAGTATTAGCCAGGACCACTAATACATTTTCCTCAGCCAAAAATCTTTTTCAATTTTCTAAACTCATAATACATTTTTCAATGTTCACTGAAAATTTACCTTTTAAGAGTCTACTAGAAATATTCACCACCAATATATATTTTTGTCTGTCTATCATTTGCCAAACTGTCACCAAAACTTTTCAAAAATGCATTTTAATAGCTTCTGTATTAAAGGTAGTTTATGTGACTAGCAGAATAAATAGAGAGCTATTTAGTAAAGTACATTTTACCAATTTTACAACTCTCCCTGGTAGCATGATATCAAGATTTGATACTGTCATCCTAAATAACAAAGCTGACCTTTGGCAAAATTTTAAATTAGAAATTGTTTAATTTAGTACTAAGTTTTTTGTCACTCTTTCCATTCCAGCCTTACACAAAGCTTCAGACCTGTGCTATTCAATATGATAACCACTGTTACATGGGGCTATATACATTTTAATTAAGATTAATTAAAATTTTTAAAAAGTTCAGTTACTCAGACTGGCCACATTTCAAGTGCTCAATTGTTGTATGTGGCTAGTGGCTCTTGTATTGGACAGCATGCACATGAAGTGATCCCACAATTCCAGAAAATTCTGCTGGAGACAGTGCTGCCTGAGACTCAAATAACTAATACCCATCCTTAATCTGGCACCATCAAAACTGCTTCCAGCCAGGTGTCATCACACTAATGCATTGTCCCTCAGAGATTTTTCTGTCCTTTGCTTATATTATCAAACAATAGAAAGTCAGGTGCTGAGATACTAAGAGAGAGAGAGCTCTGGGATCACTTCCAGGTAAATGAATGGCTCAACTTTCATCTTCTATAGCAGAATTTCTCAGAGATAAGTTCTAGAATGACTGCTATCTTCATCAACTAAAATGCTTATTTAAATTTGAGATTCTTATGTCACACATGAGACCTTCTGAATCCATATTTTGAATCACCTTCCTCAGTCATTGTCATGAAATGATAAAATTTGGGAACAGTTGTTGAGAGTCCAACCAGTGTTGGTATCTAATTACTAGTAACCAGGCAGTTGGATGTTAATCTGCATAGAAAAGGAGAACAATGTCAGGTGTGGGCATATGGACGAGATATTTTTGAAGGATTATTTTTGTTTCTCTTTAAATCATATGACTGCCTATACATAGGCTGATTGCAGACCTATTGTCCAACATGATTCAATGTGATAATGTCCACCCTCTACTCAGAAACTTGAAAAAATGTGCACTTAACATGAGGTATTTTCCCTATTAGCATTTTAGAATCATGTTTATCTTTATCTTTGGTTTTCTTTCATTTATAATTTGATTTTATGTCACTTCAAATTTTCCCTTTGAGAAGGAAAAAATTTTAAAAAGAACGTTAAAAGTAATAATGGATGGAAGAGGAAACAAAACAGAAAATAAACCTCAAATTAGACTTATTAAATAAAACTGGAAGTTGTTTTACTGAATAGATGAAAAGAGAAAGAGGGTCAAAACCAAAAGCAAAACTGAACAATTGGAAAATCCTCTCACAAGTCTCATCAAGGAAAAAAAAAAGAGAGAAAATATAATTTAAAAAGACTAAGAATAAGGAGAAGAAAATTTAAACAAAGATACAAGCAATAGTTAGATAATTAAAAGCAATAAGACTAGCAAGACAATCTGGCAGAAAAGTTTTTATCTTATAAGTTATCAAGACTTACTATAAATCTATAATAATTAAAGCAGTGGCATTTGCCTTGATAGACTAGAAGACTAGTGTAGAGACCAGAGCAACAAGCCTTGAAAGATGAGGGAGCTTAGAAAACAGCGGTGTTGCTGAGTGCCAGGGCAGGAATGGTGCTGCAACACGTGACTCTCCACCCAGAAAAATGTAACATGAGACCCCAACTTGAACCATAATACAATCACAGATGAATTAAAATCCTAAACATGAAAAATTAAACCTGTGAAACAGTAAGAGAAAGTGGAAGCAATTAAAAGCATCACTTTATTTTCCCTTCACTAAATCAGTCAACTTGTCTGCCTTTGTATCCTTATTTTGGTTAAATGGGTGAAGTATTTCTTCATGAAAAGCTGAATTTTTAAAAAAATTGTGTCCTGGATTCCTTTTGTTCCTGCTCCTCAAGTCTGAATCTCTTCTCTCTCCTGTCTCTCATGCAACATGCTCTAATAGCACTCAGCTAGGGAAAAGAAACTTGTCCCAGACCTCCAGTTCCCTTTTAGTTTCACTTCTCTCCCCACTTTGAAGCAAAATCTATCAAGAGTTGTCTCGACTTTCTCATCTCCCCTTCTCCCTACAAACTCTCCAGTCAGACTTGGATTTGCTCTACTTTTTGGTAGCTTCTCTTGACAATATCACCAAAGTCGTCCATATTGCCAAGTTCAATGGCACCCCTCAGTCCTTGCTTTTCTGATCTCTCAGCAGCATTTGACACAAATTGATCATGTTTTACATTGTGTAAAACGTTTTTAATCTCACTCCAGAAGTGGATTTATCATGGAAGAACAAAGCTCAGGCTGCAAAAAATGATGCATTTGTAACTTAGAATTCTTTTCTTTTTAAAAAGGGCTTCCCAATTGTATTAGCAACTGGCCTCCAAAAATAATGATTTACTCCTGCTAATACCATGTAAATCACTTTCCTGGTTTTCACTGAAGGGTCGTGGTTAAGATCATAGGCTTTGGAATCAGACTATTTGAGTTTAAATTATTATTTATATTTTCTACATTTTAGATTGTTTCATATTTTAAAATAAAATTTATAAATTTGTGTATCTTCTATAATTTTTTAAATTTTAAATAAAAGACTCTTATTTTAAAAATGCAAATGATCTGTTTCTTGAAAAACATAAATTACCAAAATAGACAATAATAGATGTAAAGCTTTATTGAAGAGTAAACTGTAAAAAAAACTAAAACGGTCAAAGACCAAATTTCCGCACCCCATTCCACAAAGTCAACATACACGCACATACACACACACGCACACACTCACCAGATTCACATGGTCTTATACATAAATTTGATCAAACCTGTAAAAAACATATAATTCTTATGTAATTTAAGCTCTTCTTGAATGTTGAAAAGTAGGAGCTCATCAAACCTCATTCTTTTAAAACAGCATAATGGTAATTTTAAAACCAGGAAAAGAATAGTAAAAGCAAGGAAAACAAAACAAAACAAAGTGAACAAAGCAAAACACTCAGCCATAAATCTAATTTATCAAGACATAACATTTCTAAATAAAATATCAAATTGGATACAGTGGTATATTAAAAATGTGATAATTCGTTACCTAATAGAATTTATTGTAAGAATGTAACTATGTCTCTACATTAGGAAATCCACCAATGTAATTTCCTTATTACCTAAACAAGAAGAAAATAAATATGATCATCCCAAAAGATCCTGAGAATATTTTTCAACAATATTCAGTTCTTACTTGTGAACATTATTTTATTTTTAGTAAGCTAGGTATGGAAGGGAAATTCCCTAACTTGATGAATAATATCTATCAGAAACCAAAAATAACTATGAATATTAATGATAAAATATTAGCAAATGTTCAAGTTTATATAAGTAAAGAATGCTTTCACTACTATTATTCAACATTATTCAATAGGTCTTAACTAATATGAGAAAAAGAAACATGGGCCGGCCCGGTGGCGCACTGCTACAGTGCACCGCTCGGGAGCGCGGCTGTGCTCCTGCCAAGGGTTCGGATCCCACATACAGACCAGCCGCTCACTGGCTGAGCGAGGTGCAGGTGCAACACCGAGGGTTGCGATCCGTTGCCGGTCACGAAAAAAGACAAAAAGGAAAAAAGAAAAAAGAAAAAGAAACATAGTTTCTAGAAAGAAAGACATTTATTACAATGGAAAAATGATATGGTAGTAAGAGAGCTTAGAATGTTACAAGATAAATACACCCAGATCAACAGCTTTCTTATAATCCAGAAATAATCAATTAGAAAATGTAGTAAAAATAATCAAAAACTATAAAATATATAAGAATATACTTAAACCTATGTGAATTCAATTATAAGTGTTTATTCAAGGATAGAAAAGAAGACCTAAGTGGACAGTCATACCAAGTTCTTGGAAGGTAAGACACAATAGTGTAAAGTATATTAATTTATAAATTCTAACTAATGATTTGACTCCAGTTTATCTTGAAAAAGAGCCAAGGAAATGTTTAATATAATAATAATGAAAAGGAATTTGCCTTACCAGATATCAAAACATATTCTGTGTAACAGTAAGCAAGTAATGTGGTCAGGGACAGGCAAAAGAGACCCAGAAACACATATACTTATATATGATAATTCAGTATGTAACAAAGGAGGCACTTTGGTTCAGTGGAAAGGAAGAACCATGCAAAGAATAGTATTGAGGTAAGCAGCTACGTATTTGGTAAAAAGCAGTAGATTTAGGACATTATATCACACCACACTTGAAGTCCAAAATGAAAACAAGTATAAAATTAGCTAAAATACACACACACACACACACACACACGCGCGCGCGCGCGCACACACACACACACACTCTATATAGAGTGAGAACTTTCTGAGTCTAGTGTTAACCTCAGAAAGCAAAAGAAAAAATATTGACAAATATAGCTACACAAAATTGAAAAGTATCTACTCTGTAGAAGATCCTGTAAACACTATCTTAAAAAATACATTGAAAAAAAGCTTATCTCAGATACACGAGTATCCATATATTTCTTTTTTGAATGTAATTTCTATGCATGTATGTACAAAATAAAGTAGACAAAACTATATAAATTGGAAAAATACATTCTTTATATTAGATAAAATGCTATTATCTCTTTCACTAAAATAACCCCTGCCTAAATATCAGCAAAAAATATAAAAATGGGAAGAAGTAGAAAGAAGCAATTCACTACAGAAAGATATTAGATTCTAAAAAGACAAATCTTCAACCTCACTAGTAACAGATAAATGTTAATAAAACAATAGTAAGATATCTTTTTTGTACACTAGTAAGGAATTAAAATTCAGATAATGCAGAATGTTAAAAGCCTGGAGAAATGTGTAACAATGTACACTGTTGTTAAGGAATTCTCAGAACAAATAAAATTTAAAATATTTGACCAATTTCGGCACAGCATTTTCACTTCTAGAAATCCTTCCTATAGGTAGAAATACAGGTAGGACACAATACAACAATATTTGCAAAAGCAGAAATTAGAGACAATCTAAATGTTTATCAATAAGGGAATGGCTAAATAAAAACTTGCTTATTTATTCATGAAATTCTATATAACTTTGAAAAAATAGTATGCCGTCATGGAAAGAAATGCTAATATATAAGAAAAAAAAAAAGACTTGGTATGATCTCATTTGTTACTAAAAACAGAGGTCGCAAAATGAAAAACACCCCACCAACTGTGTATCAATATTTGGAGACTATCCTAGCTGAATTCTCAAGTATACAAGAAGTATCCAGTTATTTATTGTCTAGGCCCTATTCTACTTGCTTTGTGGACAGTTCCATTGCAGCTGTATTGGGTCTTGCTCCACTTTCACTAGTTACTGACTCATATTTGGGAAGAAGAGCTAATCATCAGTCCATTATGGTCAACACTGATCACTTTATTTTCCAAGCCTGGAATAAACATTGTGATTCTAGTGTCTCTTTACTTCCCTTTTGCTTATAGAGTAGGGAATTTTTGTTAAAGTAGGAAGCCCTCGCTCAGGGCTTTGCCTTGTTTGGAGAATCCTTGAAGTCATTGCAGGGAAAGTGAAGGAAAATGTTCAGAGCCCCTCAGGTGTTCAGAATCTTGCCAAACATCTGATGTAAACATACACGTGCGCCCAGGTGTTCCTTGGTTATTTTCCAATGTAATTGCCTAAGTGTCCTTATGGACTTAAGTATAAAGCATGAGCGGCTCGGATTCATGGCACCCCCACCCCTGCCCTGGGGAGGCCGCTACTGCTGCTGGAGGCTGTTGCTGGAGGCTGTTGCTGTTAGGGCCCCTGGGATGTCCCAAGAGGCCACTGCCACTGCTGTTCTGCTGCTACTACTGAGGACTGAGGACTGAGCTCATGTCATCTGCCAGTGGCTCCGGGGACCTTTCCCAATTACCTAGCTTGTGGACCTGTGTGTGAGGGGTCTGGTGATCCAGTCTGTACAATGGGTATGAAGGGTTTGAGTCCTAGACCTGACAATACAAATAGAAACTTAGTACAACTAAAATAATGAAACATTTTGGCTTTAGTTATGAAATGCCTAGCCATACAATTAGTGTAGCAATGGCTGTAACCTGACGACAGATGTCGTCACGTAGCTTTACAGTCGTCCACTGGGAAGACCTGGCACTTAGATTGGTCAGCCCAGACAGTAGGCCTCACTTACCTGTATTCCCACATATTCTCTAGATTTCCATTCTTTACTCTGGGATATGCTTTAATATGCTTGGGGATACTGAGAAATGTATCAAGCCAACTACATGTTGCTTATTAGTCTGGAGAGCAGGACTCTGACAAGCTAGTTTATATTTATTAAGAATGTTTGTCTATGAATCCCAAAGTTCTTTATCCTAGGAACTAGGAGCCAAGAAACTAGAGACATTCAGAAAATGTGATTGCTTCAGCTGAGGCATCGGGATTTTATCCCTTCTAAACCAGGCACTTGTGGGTCTGCATGGCACACAGGAACCAGGAATGTAAAGATTTAGTTTGGGAAAAGACACTTTGTCTCTTAAACTAAAGCAAGTTCATGACATATATTCAGATCAGAAGAAGATAAAACTAAAAACTAAAAGCTTTTTAAAAAAAATCTCCAACTGAGGATAGTTAAGCAAATGAGCCACCAGCAACAACAAAGAAAAAAAAAAGGCACACGATTCACCATGGGTTAACTCAAGTGGAGAATTACAGCATCCTTAAATAAAATTGTTTCATGATTTTGAAAGGGACGGAATAGTACGATAATGTAGTGGTTTTACAAGATGCTGGCAGATTCATTGTTTTCCAAAGACCTAGTTTTGCTGCCTAAATTCAGAACAAAACAGAATTGTTGGTTCTGGTCTCTGCCTTCCTCTCAGCACATCTCCACCCATAACCATACTTCTCCCTCCTTGTTCTGCTCCAACTATTCTATCCTCCTTGTTCTTCATTAATTAAGCCATCATCTGCCTATAAAATGTCACTTTTTTAAAACAACAACCACTAAAATCAAATGTGGGTTGCATATATCTTTTTTTTTTTTCCTTTTTATCTTTTTTACTGACCAGTAACGGGATCGCAGCCCTCGGTGTTGCGCCTGCACCGCGCTCAGCCAGTGAGTGGGAATCGGTCTCCACATGGGATCCGAACCCTCGGCGGGAGCGCCGCCGCGCTCCCAAGCGGCGCACTCTCCAGTGCGCCACCGGGCCGGCCCCATATATCTTGATTAGGACCAATGATCAAAGTTGGTGATATAGAAAGTCATTTCAGAATTAAGAAAGAGCAATTTCCTGGTACTTAGTATGAGCTCTAATGTAATTGAGCATGTCACTGTAATAAGCCCTTTCTTATTCAACATTCCATAAGAAAGGTGTGATTTTTATCTCTGAAATACAGATGAGAAAACTGAGGCAAACTAAGAAAATATACAGCAGAGGGTAAAACTGTGTCTTCTTAACGAGTATTCTATACTATTTCCTCTGAGGTTACATGTGGTTTGGGCTTGATATGTATGTAAAATAAAGATCCCATGAAGACCTAAGGATTTAAAAATATTTTTAAAAAACCATCTTCCAGAGTTTTCTTGCCCTAGAAGTCACAAAGTTTTGGTCATTCTCAACACAGAAGAATTCTTTGTCAATGCTCACAAGCTCACACATGTACACAACACACACACACACACACACACACACACACACACACACACACACACACACACACACAGGAGTGCTATCCATGTTTGCCCCCAACGCTATAAAAAGGTTACCCAATCTAAAAAAAGATAATCAGCTTCACGTCTTATGAGATGCTATATAGTTTTAATATCTGTCCTGCCCTCCAGGTATCTCCCAACAATAAACTATACATAGGAATCATAGTGTAAGGGTAAAATAAAGATATATAGTGATGCCAATATGTGAAAGAAAAACATCTGACAATTCAGTGAAAATATTAATAAACTCAGTGAAAAATTTCATAAAACTTTTTGATATTATGTAGACAAAAGAAATTAACAGTTAGTGAGTCAAATACATATTCTGAAATTGTTTGAAAATAAAATCACTTAAAATGTTTAACTATAGTTTCTAAATTCTTTTGTGAACCTTGCCATTTGATTTTAGTCTTAGGTCTGTATACAAATAGATGAGGTATAAATAAATGTTGACATTTTCTCTCAATTGATTGTATTCTACACAGAGGAGCAATATATTTGCTATATAGTACCAAGGCTTTTATTCTTAGAGGCATATTTTAGAATATTGTTTTGGGAAAGATGTGATGTTTTTAAGATGTTCATGTACGGTGGTCAGTAACTCAAATCTCCTGGTCAAATTAAACAAGTAGATTCTTCTAAAGATACACTCTTCTATTCCTAAAGGTGAAATAAAGCTAGCCCAGGGAAATTCTTTTCATGTGGCATGGAGGTAAAGGAGATGGGCAAATATAGAAGGAAATCCTAGAGATGTATGCTGAGGATGGAAACTGTGGTGACCTAGGGCAGAAGCAAGTCAGATGGAGCAGGTACCTGGAAGTTTGTCTGGAGGATCCTGCAGACAGGTGGGCAAGGACCCTGTGAGAGAGAAGAGGAAGACACATGCCTCCATTTTTATTTTGTTTTAACATTTTTTTTAATTCTGGGAAAATGTATGTAACATAAAATTTGCCATTTGTGTATACAATTCAGTGGCATTAAATATATTCTCATTTTTGTGCAAACATCACCATTATCCACCTCCAGAACTTTTTCATCATCCCACACTGAAACTCCGTACCTGTTAAACAGTAATGCCCAAGTCTCCTTTTCCTCCAGTGATCATTGTTCTATGTTCTGTCTCTATGCATTTGATTATTATAGGTACCTCATATAAGTGAAATTATTCTACATTGGTCCTTTTGTGTCTGGCTTATTTCACATAGCATAATATCTTCAAGGTTCATCCATGGTGTACATGCATGAGAATTTCCTTCTTCTTAAGGCTGACTCATATTCTATTGCATGTATATACTACATTTTAAAAAATTCATTCATCAGTTGATGGGCATTTTGGTTGTTTTCATCTTTTGGCTATTGTAAGCAATGCTGCAATAACATGGATGTACAAATATCTACTCAAATCTCTGCTCTCAACTCTTTTAGGTATGCACCCAGAAGTTGTGTTTCTTAACTTTTAAAAAACTTTTTATTAACATATAGCAGAGAGAATATTGCACAGATCATAAGTGTCCAGCTTCATGGCTTGTCTTTAAGCCAACATACCCATTTAATCAGAGAGCAGATCAAAAGTCAAAACCACAACCAGCACCTCAAACCCCAACTCTTTCCAGTCTCTATCCCTTCCCAAAGTGCCCATTCTCCTGACTTTTAACTTTCTAGATCAGTCTTGTCTGATTTTGAGCTTCATATAAATGGAACCATATAATATGTACTTACTTTTTACTTGATAATATGTTTGTGAAACAATAAAGTTATGTTTATGGGATTATTAACACTACATTTGTGAGATCTTTAAAACTCCATATTGTGACATGTAGTTTTAGTGTGCCAGTTCTCACTCATGTATAATATTCCCTTATGTGAATATTACCTAATGTATACGCTCATTCAATAATTGATGGGAATCGTGCCTCCATTCTTAACTCTTATTCTTACCAAAAACATAGGTAGTTGAGAGCTCTTGTAGAGGAATTCAGGCCGTTGAACTACAAATCCCGCCACTTTTCCTTTTTGTACTGTAAGAGAAGAAACTAATGAGGTAACTATAAACCTTAACTTAAAAAAGCATTCACGACTTACTTTCAACCTGTAATTGGGGCTCATCTTGATCTGCCATTGCCTCCATTCAGCTGGGGCTTCTTGACGACCAGATAAATTCTCTTCTCTCCTTTTACTCTTCTTTTAGGGGTATTTACCTAGGCAATCTGGCAACTTCTTTCTCCTTAATATCAAAGAGTGATCATCTAATTTTAGTCATTGTATAATATAATATGAATGCAGTTTAGAGGCCTCCCTGCTGAGGTTGCTAGAGTTGTGTTCCAAGAAACTTAGGTGTGGTGGGGTGATGGGGAGTAGGATCCAGTGTGAGTAGGCACATCTTGCCTCTTCCATCATAGCCACAGGATTTATAGCTACTGGTGCATTCAGTGTGCTCCCTTTGACTCAAACATCCCTCCAAACCTTTCCTCTCCAACAGCACCAGCTCACCAGATTCCAATTTTCCTACAGAATCATCCTCAGAGATATTTTAGCCCATTACTCTAGGGTTCTTGCAGCCCCTCACCCCTGCCCATACTCCTAACCCCCAGTGACCATCTCGAAGAGCTGGATATTTTAAAACTCATGACCCAGAACATCCCTAGCTTTAAACTGTTTATCTCTTAGGAATGCTCCTTTCAGATGAATATTATATTGCATAGACCTACTGCTTGTTTTATCAAAAGTTATCTTATGCTTTGGATGGCAAAACAAACAAACAAAAAAACACAACAAAACTCCAGTAATAGGTATGGAGTAAAGGGAGAATGGCTAAAGAGCCTCAAGCTTTCAGGTAAATTGGATCCAGAGTTTCTGCCTTTATGGATTACAACAGTGGACTCTTCAAGTTGGTTCATCTCTTGTTTAAGACAGTGAGATTCAGTACAAAGAACATTCGCACTCTTGACTGGATTGGGTCCCCTCTCCCCACATTCATATGTTGAAGCCCTACACCCCAATGTGACTGTACTTGGAGATATGGCTTTCAAGAGATAACTAAGGTTAAATAAGATAATAAAGGTGAAACTCTAATCCTATAGGATTGGTGGTCTTACAAGAAGAGGAAGAGAGATTTCTCTCTCACTCTCTGTTTGCCACGTAAGGACACAGTGAAAAGGTGGCCATCTGCCAGCCAGGAAGAGAGCCTTCACCAGGAACCAAATCCACCTCCAGGAAAGTCCAAATCTTGGACTGTCCAGCCTCCAGAACTGTGAGAAATAATCCACCTGGTTTAATCCACCTGGTCTACAGTATTTTGTTATGACAGCCACGGCTGACTAATACAATGTGTCTTACAGCTGGAACTCTATACCCTTGAATGAGTGGCTTAAACTCTTTAAAATTCAGTTTCCTGATTGGTAAATGATCAATAATAATTCTTTTTCCACCCACGTTGCTGGGAAGATCAATGAGATAGCATATCCAGAGTATGACAGATACAGATCTTAAAAAAAACGATACTTTCTTTCCCCTCTCATTCTTGGCTTCTTATCATCTGAGCACAACTATAAAATGTAAAGGGAACAATAATGCCCCCACCAATTTTATAACAGGCATAATAGTAATCATAATAGCTAAAAATTATTGAGTACTTACTATGGGCCAGGAACTATATTAAACACTTTATTGCATTATCTTATTGAGAACTCACAGAATAAATTAAATATTGTTATTCCTTTTTAACTGATAAGGAAACTGAGGCTCAGAGAAGACAAGTAACTTCTCCAGGTTACATAGTTATTATATGGTGGAGCTGGAATTCATATCCATGTCTGTCTGACTCCCTGGGCTGTAGTCTTATTCATTTTCTTATTCCCAAGTATATGATTATTGTTCATTCAACCCTCGGGGAACAGGGGATTCAATCGTTGCCCACAAGCACATCACTATCTAGTAGGAACGGTGAAAGTGAAAAGCAAAAATTAGTAAATAGAGTAATAAATGTTAAGTTTGCAGAGGAAGTTATTGAGTAGAGAGGACAGATGCCAACTGTCTAAGGTGGCCAGAAAAGAGTTCCAAAATTAATTTGCTGGACTGACAAGGCTGTGCTCAGATGATAAGTTCTCATAATCTACTTATTGATAAATATTAGATGTGTATAAAATGAATACAGAAAGGAGATTAATTGACTATATATTTTGCAGTGTTTAATTACCTAAATATTGTCAATAACCTTGATTTTTAAATTTGTCCATTGTACAAATGACATTAAATTTAATGATACTAATAATTATTAAGATCTAGTGCTTGCTACAAACCAGCCTTGTAATTGACATAAATGAAGCCATTAGAGTCTCAAAATTATTATAGCTCACATAACATGTCATCATCATTTTAAGGAAATAAGGCATAGTGATGTTCAGCTACTGGTTAAAACTTTTTGGATTTTTATCTACTATTAGATATTTAATACTATTTACTGAAGTTTTTCTTTTTTTTTCATTGAATGACTAAATGAATAGGTCTTTAAGTAGAAAATACAGCAGCCCAGGAGTTTTGTCTCTAAAGTGCTAGTGATAATTCATTCACAGAGGTTTTTCTGAATCACAACAGGAAAGTTGGTTGTGAATATGGAACTAGAATACAGAACTAGAAGAGAAAAGTCCCAGGTATTACACACAACTGAAAATGGAGTGTAGAAAGGCACCCTTGACTATTCTATACATAGACACAGCAGTTAAAATTCTGACCAAATTTGGTCATTTTGGGGAGGGGGACTGGTAAAGACATTGTCTCTGAGAGTTCCAGTTTAAAAGAACATGTTATCTGTTAGTTTCCATTACAATGGTAGTGGATTAAATTATGTCCCCCCAAAACTGCCTGAAGCTTGAATTATGTCCCCCAAGTTTTATGTATTAGAAACTAACCCCCACTGTGACTGTTAAGAGGGTGGGAAATCCTATTATCATAATTGAAAGGTGGAGCCTTGAAGAGGTGATTGGATTGTAGGACCAGGCAGTAGTGAATGGATTAAAAATTGTGGTCAGGGGCATGGTTCTGAGGGCTTAAAAGAAGAGGAGAGGACAATCTCTCTTTCTCTCTCTGCTCTCTGTGCTTCCACCACTTTGCAATGTGAGACCCCTGGGTCGCTGTCACCACCACCAGATGGACTTTGGACTTCCCAACGTCAGAAACTAAGCAATAAATGTTGTTTTTCCTTATAAATCACCCAGTTTCAGGTATTTTGTTATAAGCAACAGACATGGACCAACACAATGACTTTAGCATGAATTAAACAAGCAGATGGTAAGACACCACACATAGGGTATCACACCAGTGAAAGGCCACCTCTTCGGCTTGTCACGCAAAGCCCTTCATGCCTACTCTCTAGCCTTGTTTCATATTTTGCTCCCACATGTGGTTTTCCAGTCTCTTTGAGCTCCTCCCAATCCACCTTCAGGCTTTGTCTTAAGAGTGCTTGAGAACTGTTTTGAAAACGGCACATGAATGCATATGCATGTGTGTTTGATAAATATCTTAAACTACTAACAATCCATGAAACAGGATTTTGACTGCTATCAGCTACAATCTCCCACATATAATTTTCAATACAACAGGATACCAAATAGGTGACAAAGAGGCAGGTAGTAATAAAAATAAAATACCATTATTTTGTCTTTTAAAAATGAATTACAAATGTGAAGAAATAAAACTGTTTCTTTAAAATCGAGTAGATTATTTTAGGCCATATCAAGAGAAAAATGGAATGTGTTAATTAAAAATGATTGAGAAATGTTATTCTTTACTTTAAAATAGCTGTCACTTTAATTACTTATCATTTTTATTCTCAGCTAGAGAGTAAAAAGACAAATTTTATATAACCGGAGAGCTACTATAAAGCCAACCAGATACCTTTGTCTTTCTTCTTGCTTTTATATTAAGCCCTATAGACTAAGCGCCTGACTATAAATAAAACTATTGATGTTAAAAGGTCATGGTTATGACCTTTCACATGTTTCTTCTCCACTGTATCTATATACACTGTATACTTTACCCAGAGAAGAGATTCTTTATTTAAGAGAGCTTAAACTGTTCAAATTCGTAATGTACTGGGGATTTTGGAATGTCTAGGGGACTTAGTGGATAAAGAACTGACCTTTCATCTCTGAACCCAGACACAGTCCAACCTCAGATAAGTGAAAAAGTTTTGTCAGTTGCCTGTATGATAAACTGGTACTCTCCACTATCTTCCAACCCAATTAAGCATTACTGGCAGGTCTGGCCTCAAGAGGCACATGGAGTATAGAAATGGAATTACTTCTGCTTCTGGAGAGGATGCCTGAACCTTCATGATAGGATTTTAAGGTTACAAATGGGCAACACTGGCCAAAGTAACATCTACAGACAAAAATCCTTAAACCTGTATAAAAACCACTCCTCACTACCATAATCATGCAAATCTAAGATTCTGAGATACTTTCAAGATTCATAATTTTAGGTTTTATTCAGTATGTTTTCAGATTTAATTCACAAAATATTATTGTTCTATTACTTTACAAGAAAAAAGATAACTTGAATGAATTAGGGAGTAGCAGTTAAGTATAGTCAGAAAAGCCTACATTGCAGGTTAATGCTGATAGAGCCAACTTAATATTCACAGATAAGTGTGGAACAGATTTTCTAAAATATTAAATGATACACAAATCCTTGCATTTTATTTTGGAGTATGTGATATGAAGTTTTTCTTTTTTGGAGTATGTGACATGAAGTTGTGACAAGTTTTTCATTTTCTTATTCAAATTTTACTTATCTACTATCATTAAATAAATGAATTCCCTTTTCAAATAACCATTGTAATTAATAAAAAAAAGTAAACTTCTTGAGGGCATGATAGACGTTTCTTATCACTTTGATTTTCAAATATACAACCATACAACGCGGAGTAGATGCTCACTAACTATTTTATGGTGAGCGAATGAGTAATGATTGAATGCAGTGCTATAGCATGTCAAGGGAGGCTGTCATAATTTGGAAAAAACAATCCATTAAATGTTTTAGTTATGCAGAAATAATGAGGAGGGAAAGAGGTTAAATAATTCCAAAAGAAATATTCAAATTATTTAAAATTTCAAGAATAAAAAGTATCAGGTTTAACTAGAGAAGAGCCTTCACTTTCACAGAAGGTCATACAGTGATTGAGGATCTGTATTTTTCTCCCTTAAAGAGAAGACAATGGCTGTTGTTATTGAATTGAATTGAACTGAACTGCAGCTTTCATTTTCATGCTACCAAGAACTTTGTTACATGCAGCTATATATCAATTTATTTAAAAATTAACATAAGAACAAAATAATATTTTTTCCTGAGGAAATATGACATATCTCTAAAGGATAAAATGGTGAAAACCACTGATCTAATCTCTTTAGTTGAATTACAGATTGCTTTCATTTACTTCTTTGCATTTTTCTGTATTTTGTAAGTCTCATATAAATTTTATATTTTTAACTAGAAAAGTAACTCCTAAAACAAATAAGACTTCCTAAATTCTACCTCATTACAACTTTGTCTTTAGACATCCACCCACTCATGTTTGGAAAACAAAATATAATAGTCACTCTGTAAATCTGACAATCGTTAACACCATTGCACATGAGAGGGAGACGACTTGAAAATTTTTATGCGGTGAGCAATTTGATTTGGAAGTTGAGTGAAGGTGAACTCAATAAAGGTGAAGAATTCAAATTCACTAGCAAATGCAAGAGTGGGTGGAAGGAACTGAGAGAGTGAAAATACTTGAGAGGAATTGTGTTCATGTGTCTGAAAGAAAAGAAAGCAGGACTAGTTTAATCTATGTACAGAGATGATTTGGATACTTTATCTTTTGGGGTTTGGCCAAACTGATTAAATTAACCAAATGGTTACTCAATCATGCTTTAGCGAAGGCATGAAACGTGAATGGCAAAAATATTAGCTAAATAGGTATAACACTCTAAAGAAAGAAGTGAAACCCAGACTGTAAAAGACTGAAAAGATGAAGATATAAAATACCCAAATCATTACCAAATTGGAGGTCAGAAAATGATACTATACTTTGTCTTTGAAGATTAAGTTAGAAATACAGGCTGAAATCTGAGGATGATTGGCATAGAATATTGATATGAGGAAAAATCAAAAGCTAACATTCAGGTTTTGTGACTAATAATTTTTGTTTTTATATTTTAAGATGATCCATTTTCTCCATGTGGCTTTTCAAAAAGGAATCAGATGTAATTATTAAAGACCATTTAGAAATGGCTATTTTTCCTACTTAACATGAGAAACTAAAGGTGAAACCCAGAATCCTGACACATAAAAATTTGATTCTTTCCAAACCTTTTGTTTATAGTTAATTTTTGCTTGTTTTTTGTTTGTTTGTTTTGTTTTCAGAAACTATAAAAATAAAGCTTTCAGTTACTTTACCTGGGGTCAATCATCGCATGCTCATCTCAGAGCTCTGCAACCACAGTGTCTTCTAAAATCACATTTATGTAAATTCCGTATTCCCATGACCCTTCTCTATGCATCCCCTTACAGCCTGCTTAACAACTGTAGTTTAAACAGCTATTTACTCATTAATTTAATGTATGTGTCTTTCACTTAACGTGAAGGCAAGATTATGTCTATTTTTGCACCATTGAATCTGAAGTGCCTAATTGTATGACACAGAGTAGGTGTTTAAAATATAATCTGTTTAATGAAAGATTGAATCAGTGAGTGAATGAAGCTCTCTTTGCACTTTCATTTTGATTTAATTCACATGCAAGAAAATGGGTGCCTGCAATTAAGTGACTTTCCTGTGCTCAGAAATGATTTTTGTTATATGAAGGATAAATACTACATTTTAATTTCATTGACTTGGAAATAAGCATTTATTTTTAGAAACCAAACAAAAAAGCAAATATATAATCTCAAACTCCATAGAAATATTTAATAGAACAAAATACCAATTTAACAAAAAAAAAAAAAATGCAGGTCACTGATGATTATTATGCATTTTTCATTAAATGTCTTTACATTTCTCATATATAAAAAATTGTTTAGGTACTCATAAACTGTAATTCAAAACCAATGTTCACTTATTCAGTGTCTGCAGGCTCTCAATGAATGTTAAAGGCAAGAGAAGACCACTGGTTTAAAGATGATAACAACTTTGGAATGCTAATAGTATAAAACTTTCTAAAGGAAAATTATTTCTTTACTGAACAAGGAAAGCGTCAGGTTGGCTTAGTCCATTTTGCACCTTTGTGCTAGGGAATCTCTGGGTTTAAATTACAGCAGCTTCAGTCTTTGCTGTTCAATCCCTTAATCCTTAAGGAGCATAGGTTTCAGTTCAAGACAACTTCACACAGAACATAAGAAAAGACTGTGTGAGCCTACCTCAAGTATGATGATCTTTTTTTCAGCTGTGATCTTTCACTTGCATCCCATAGTAAAAATGACTTTGAGGCAAACCAGTGTCAAATAATTAATGCATTTTCAACGAAGGACTTTTTTCCACTATGCTATAATGCAATGCATGAAAAGCAATAAATGCTTTCATGTAAGCCACTTGTACCTGTGGTTTTCATCACTGCTTCACTGGGATCCCTCACATTAGAGAACCTTTGTGAGGTGCCTAAGCTGGAATGGAAAGAAAAGCTGGCCTGGGAGGTTTTACATCTGGTAGCCTACCCCATTACTCAAACAGGCTACATCTTAAAAAAAAAAAAAAAAAAGCTACGCACGTTGAATTGGGGCAATTATGTTCTGATCTAAGACATATATATTTATCAATTATTTCCAGGTGTTTCTTAAGAAAACATGTTTTCTTGATCTATAATTAATATTTTGCTAATGGAACTCTAGCAAAATGCCGCAAAACTACTCACCATTTCTGCGTGCCATGTATGATAAGAACTAATAGTAACCATATTAAGATTCGTAGGTTTTTAAGCATTATTGTAGTTTGTGTCATAACTATTATTTAAAATTATAATATCCAGGTGCTGTATATGGTATTTGATCAAAGACAATCAAAATGTAATGAGTTATAAGTTTTCTCCCTGAGGACTCAAACTGTGCGTAATGGAAGAGGGTGTGATTTATTTTCTGAGTCATTCTGGAAACAGTTATGAAAACCTTTAGTTAAATGTTGGTAACTGGGGTTATTGAATCTGCTGATATTTACCACTTATACGGGGTTATAGGAGTGCATTGTTTTTGAGGAGTAAACTGAACTAAAATGTTGTTAAAAAACTCAAAATATCATAAAACATTAAAAATTTCTTTAATGAATATTTCCAAACTCTATATGACATGTTCATAGAATCACACACAAAAAAATCAAGACTTCAAAATTGACCTTTAGAGATAACAAAAAGTGACACTTGATTTTTTTTTTATGATGGTGATGAATGTATTTTCTAAATTACAATGAACAGTAGACCTATAATTTTATGGGAACATTTCTAATTTTTCTCACATTAACCTTCTGTTAAGAAATGCTGACGACTTTGAACTGCAGGACCAAATTCACTTCCCATTCTTTGCCATCAGTGAAAATGATCAGTCCTTCCCCTTTAAGCAAGTGCAATAAGAAAGCATCAGAAGAGGGTTGAACGCTTCCTTTTTTTTATTTTTGATCTTCCTCAAATATTGTTTGACCTTAATCACTGTCTTCCAACAAGCTTAATGTGACATCACCTTGAAACAAAAACACACAGCTCTCAAGTCTGGCTCTGGAATGAAAAAGCTCTGATTATTAGTCCTCTGTGTGATCTTTTCAGATTGCACTGATGAGATGAAGTTTAATCTCGTTTCTCTCCTCTCCAGTACCACAAACCACAGGCAGTTTAAGGCAGCCTGAAAATCTCTTACATCTGGAAGAGCAATAATTCATGGGATTTCGCCTGACAGCCATGACAGGCGGCAGGGCAGCCAGAAACAACCGTCTCTTATGTTGTGCTATTTGCAAAAAATCAGAAGAGGAGGAGTCGGCACATGACCACATCCTTCTTTAGCATATGTTAGTGGAGAAAACCCTTTTATTTTCTGCCAGATGCTTCATGAATAGGTCCTAAATATTACATAGACAGTAGCTATCACTTCCAAACAAAATTCCTGGGTGTCTGCTAAGCTGCAAAGCATATGAAGGCCTATTGTCTGGCAAAGGGTCATGGTTAAATTTGCACAGATTTTCTAAAATAGATATTTCAGATTCTACGTGTGATTTATAGGCATTTGCACACCCTGCTGTGCATGAATATGATACCATCTTCTGAAAAGGATTATTTCATGAAATGTATATGGGATTTAGCTACAGTAACTTTTACTGGGCAGCTTAGAATGGCCAGCAAAGTACTAGAATTTACTGCAGCACAGCTTGGGCTGTCAGGCTCAGGGTTGGTGTTTATGATTTCTGCAGAAGGAGAAATAAACAACTTCTCCTTAATGGCCTTCTTTATGTGTAGGCAGCACTGGCCCTATCTGGTCTCACAACGGTAGCTGGTGCAGCAGTCTGTCCCATCTCATGTGGAACCAATGTCTGAAAATTTGCATTTCTGCTTTTCTAAGTTTTCTGTGGTAGTAGCCAGAAATGGGCAAATAGACTGCAAATGTCTGAATGGGTAGCATTCCACTCTACTGTTTTTAGTGCTATAAATGACTCAATTTTAATACTCTGACAGAGAGAAGAGAAGGAAACAGTGGGATTCATTTTCAGATTGTGCCTTGTCAATAACCTATAAAAATACTCATCAAAGAAAATTTAAATGACTTCTCTGAGATGCCCGAAATACGTGATATAGTCAAGACACCATTCAACATGCATTTCAAGATATATTTGAGCAATATTCAGAATGATACAAGGCATAAGCACAAGCAAATGAATATGTTAAATATGTATTTTCCTATTTAAACAAAAATTTTAAAAAAGTAATTATCTAAAACCTTCCTGATGTCACAACAGTTTTTCAAGTTCAAAAGAATGTCAACACACATTGTATATAGAAGCAGGCAGAAAATACATTTTTTAAAAGCGAGACAACCGTTTCATGCCAAAGAAAAACAATTCCTTTGCCAAACTACACATTGTTAACTTAAAATGTGTTCCATGTGGAAATAGGAGGACTGATTTTAAGGAAAGGCTAGTGATCTGAAGTCAGCTGGCTCCGTGCCTGTCAACTACACATTTTGGCTTCTAGTTTTACAGCTAAAATTGGAAATATTTATTTCCCCTATTTAAGACCAGTTCTTTTCCTTTGCCTAGTAAACCCACGAATTGGCCTGTAAACATGCATATACCAAAAAAGACTTCCAGGCAATACACGAGGGAAGAATAATCGAAAATCTCTTGTAGGCAGCATATAATAGGTTGAAAAGATTGTATTTTATTTTGTTCTCATTTTGTCCAGCCTTTTTGCCAGGAGTTTTTGTATGTTCATCACATTTTCTGGAAAGAAATTAAATTATTGAAGGCTTTGGCTCTCAAGTTTGAAAGCTTATGACCACAAGACAGATACGTAGTTGAAAGGCTTATATCTTTACTGATGAAAATATTTACCTATCACTGCTGTTTAGAATTATCAACATCAACCAGCCTTCACAGAGCCTGTTACTGGTTTCTTTGAAGTACTCATTACACCATGGTCTTATGTAAGTTACAGATGAAGTCTGAAAGGCAGCATGAATCCACAGTGATGAGCAGTTGTTGGAAAGACCTTGCAAAAGGGAAACATTTTTGATAGTTTCTTAAAAAAAAGATCTAATATTCATTTGCTAGTCATATGACACACACTGGATAACTTAATTTATTATACATTTTTCAGCATTTGATTTTTGCAATAAAGAACACAGAAGAAATGATTCACCATAAGAAATGATTCATCAATTGTGTGATGTAATATGAAGTAGTAAGAATTAGAACTTCAAGTATATGTGAAGAATACGTTGCATTTATTTTAGTTTCATGGTTTAAAAGGCAAATCCAGAGGCTTGCAGTAGCCAGATTTTAGTAAGTCTGAGTGGGCGAGAGCTATTTACTGCAGTTCTGAGAGCATAAAGCTCCTCATTTTCACACATACCCCTTTGCTGGAATACCCAAGTTTTATTTATGATTTTGGATTTTATTTCACAGCATTCCAGTTTAGTTTAGCATGATGTATTTAATAACCATGTCGACTGTCTTAATTACCCTATAAAGCAGGGTTCCATTGGCATTTGACCCTCCACGGCATTCCAGAGAAACTGCAGGAGCATGATAATTACCAACCGCCTGTGAGAAAATTAAACAAAAGGCCCAACTTTTAAACCACCATTTTAAACGACCTATTACATCTCAGGAATAAATCATTGATGAAATAGCCTGCTTAACAGGAAAATAGCTATTCCATAGCAAAGAATTTCCCCTTGCATGATCATGAAGAGAATATTAAGTACTCTTCAGCTCAAAAGGTTAGATTTTATGTCTGTCCAATGCCTTTTAATGACACATTTTTGTGTAATTTTACTGTAATCAAAGCTTTTTCCAATAGAGGTTACAGACTGTGGATATTTTGTCAGTGTTAAACATTGTTCTATCCATAGAATATTAAATGCACTTATATATGACCAGAGGGGAGAAATCTGTTTATAATTGAAGAAAATTCAAATTAAAAGAAGATCTATGAATAGTTTTATTTCCCTTGATTAGCATAGCAATTTGCTATACATTTTACAAAAAGTGCTAATCAATCACTATGTGATAAGATTGATTTATTAATTGCTGCCATAGTCCAAAAAATAGTGACCTGCTCTGAAGGTCTAAATGTCTGGATTAATTTGAGAGTGGTGCCAATATGTCATAACTAATCATGATATATCGTTATGTTCATTTCTGTGTAACAGTTCTATCAGTCTGAAGTTCAATAAACATAAAGCTGAAACTCACCCCCCCACTCCCCATTGACAAATATTTGTTTTGTGAAAATTGATACCTCTACATATGTTTCCTATTATGGTTCACAGTGTGACATTAGATATATACTAGATAATTCTTTTCTGATCTCACTATAATCCAATGATTAGGATTATCACTTTAAAAAATATAACTACAACTCAAGCAAGGACACGTAAAAATTCTAAGCTTTTGTTCTTTTTGGCAATCATTTTGATTCTCTTTTTTGCAAATAACAGGGTAAACAAGTGTGCCTTGAGGTCATGTAAGGTCCATTTCCAGGTTTTTCACACTAGCCATTTTTTTTTCCCCTGTTGGCAAATTGCCTGGAGTCCAGGGAAGCTGGCCAATGGGTACAAGAAATAATTGGGTTAACAAGTGTGATTTTTGGGCAAGGATCTACAATAGAAAAAAAGTACTAGATTTGTAGTGAGGCATCCTGGCATCCCATGTTCACTCTGTTGCTTACCAGCTGTGTGACCTTCAATAAATTGCTCAACTTCTCTGACTTTCAGTTTTCTCACATAAAATGAATATAATGGTAGCTATTTCACAGGTTTTGGGGAGGATTAAATAAGTTAATATCTGTAAAATGCATTCCATAATGCCTGACTCATAATAGCTACTCAGTTTTTGTTGGATTTGATTTTTTGGCTGTGCCCTTACCTGAGTTCACAGTAAGCTAGCTAATGCTTTGCTAAATGCTTTCTTATTGAAATCTACTCAAAGGCTCCAAGGTTTAATACTGAAAAAAGATTGCCAAGTAGCAAGCAGTGGCTGATCAAGTAGCCTTAATCTATTTCCTCGACAATTCATGTCACATAAATTACTCTGGCTATCAATGCCAGGCCCCAGTGGTTCATTCCTCACTGCTCTTCAAAAATTCTGCCCGAAACATAGACTATTCCCTTAGTTCTTCTTAGTTCAGCTGGAGAAGGCTGGAGTCTTAAAATAATTTTAAAATACTATGACAGAAAAAAAGAGAAATAAGGAAAATTTAAAAAGAACCATCATTTAGGTTCTTACAGTAGAGATTTTTTTCCCTGTCATAGTTAGCTCGTGCCAGGGTCTGTCCAGTTCTAGGTGCAAGCACTAGTGCTGTGTCTCTGGATTGTGCTTTCTGCTCCTGGCTGCTCCTGGTTGAAAGGAGGAGGGCATCTCATCTGGTCTTGACATTTTAAGCTCTGCTATTCAAAGCTTAGTGCTAAATGTGAACCTTGCCACCCACTTAGAACTCTTTATCTCAACCCAAGGTTTAGGTCTGAGAAACAACTTCTCAATGGAGTGACCTCGCAAATGATCTCACTCTTCATATGAGACATAGTGGGAAAAGCTGGGTCCATGAAGGCCCCACAACACAATCATTCCCAAGCTTGCAGTTACTGTAATATTACTGAAACTGTGTTTCTTATGAAAACAAATCTCAGTTTTGGCCTTGGTGTAAAATTATTCAGGTGAACATGGACGGCCCTGATCTAGTAGCTCCTGAAATCCATCTTTTCTTAGGGTTCTCTTAAACTCATCCCTCATTGACCTTCTAGTTCAACAGTTTTTAACCTGGAATCTGTGAACCCTGAAGTGATCCATGAATGGAATCAGGTGGGAAAAGTTATAACATTATTTTCACTAACTTCAATCCAAAATTATAATTTTATTTAAATTTGAATGCAGACAATGAACCATAGTAATACTAACTGTACCTGTGACGTTACCAAAAAAGATCACAGATATTTTCATATTGCTTTACAAATGTGGCATGTATCATTTATGCTCACTACAGCCTCAAAATTATATGAGGTACTGATCAGGCCTTTTACTTCATCTTATTATTTAATGTATTAGTAATGAAGCACATGTGTTACCATATACTAAATCATTTTTTAAAAAAAATATTTTAATAACTGTATTTAAATATCACAGTTTTCCTTTGCAATTCTATGTTGTATTTTATGACTTTAAATCCATTATTCTTAGATGGGGTTTTTAGGTTTTCCCCAGACTGCCAAAGGGATCTAGGGCTCAAGAAGTTTGAGAACTAGTGCTGTGGATAGCATCTTTACCAACAAACCACTATGCTTCTGGGAACAGACCTTGTTTTTCTGATCAATGAAGTGATAAACAAGTGATTCAAGCTGGACAAATTTGAGGTTCTTCCTTGATTTTTCAGGCTAGAAATGACAATAAAATCCCCTTCCCTTTTTGATAAATCTATGGGAATATGGATCCAGGGAACCATGTTTACCATTAGGTGAAGAAAGTTCAGTGGTAGAAGACAATAAAACTAACAAGTAAAATAACAGAAAGAGCTGGTGAGCAGAAGGTCCTGATAATTGTTCTTATTCCTGGATGAGTCCTTGAAGCCAGCCCCACCTTTTCTGTGCGTGGGCATATAGCCAATGGGTTTTCTTTATGAGTTAGTTCAGGATGGGTTTCTGGATCACATAACAATTATGACAACTAAAATAAAAACATCCTAACTAATACAGAAAATCATGGCTTCTTTCATCTCTCACTTAGGCAGTTTCCCAAATTCCTTTCCCTGGAACACCTTTTTGTGAACATCTATTTTTTTTTTTTTTTTTTTGCCTATTCAGAATCACTCTTCTCTTCTTTCATAAAAGTGTACCATTTTGGGGAAGGGACCACTTTCCCCCCCCTATTCTCAGTCCACTCCATATGGATAGGGCTTGACTCACCTCAAGTTGGAATGTGGTCCAGGACTCAGCCATCCGGCATGTTTCACGACCATGGCCAGGTTCAACAGAAGATCAATCTGGGCCATTGGGAATCAAGTGCAGTGCTTTTAGGAAACTTGAGAAGAGATAAAGCACTTTCCATTGGGAATGCTGACAATAAGGCAGAAGTGATGCTGGAGGTACCAGGGCCCTCTCTGTGGAATGCTAAGTGGAGACTTTGAAGTGAACCAGATCCTGAGGACATCATATGAGCCCCTTTACCCAGCCATGCCATAGGAGTGACTGACTCCTATGCGCTCAGCAACCTTCCCTTAGATTTTCAATTCTGTAAAACAATAAATAGATCCCACATTTTTATTTAGCTTAAGTCAGTTCATTTGGTTTCTGACTATTAAAACCAAAATAGTCCTGAGTAATATACCCTTAGTGTATCCCAGACAGGTCAAAATACTCCAAAATCTTTTTGCTAAGTGCTTCCAGCTAGGGTTGAGTGTCTGGGGTTTCATCCATCTCTAGAAACACATGTGATGTCAGGAGTCACTAGATCAATAAACTTTCCTTGTGGACAAGGAGTGTTTGAAAATACTTCTTGCTGCTTTGTTTGAATTCTGACCCTGCATGTTCTAGAGACATTACTGAGCAGTGATTACAGATTTCTTGGTGACCAGTTCTAGGGGCCCACCATGGTGGTTTCATAGATCCTCTACCATCTTAGGGAAAACATCTTAGGAAAAGATGAGGAGATATGCCCCAACCAGTCATGTTTTCCAGATTGCCCCGCCTTGTTATGGGATAAACTCAAATAACTTAATAGCAAGAAAACAAATAACCTGATTAAAAAATATGCACAGCAACAGGTATATGAAAAAATGCTAAACATTACTAGTCATCAGGGAAGTGCTTTCCTGCCATGTGACAGGATAAAATTCTTCAAATGACACAATCTCTTATTCCCATCCTCTCCCCTCAGCACTTTCAAAGTTATATCTCTTTCCTACTCTTTCCATTTTGAACAGATAAATGAGTGAATGAATGAATCAGATCTCTTTGAAGTTGGCTGGAACCTACAACTGATCTGCCATGTCTGTGACACTTGCCTGTTTACCTTTGTCCATCATTTCTTTCTTTCTTTCTTTTTTTTTTTACTCACCTTCCTCTTTCTTAAGCTCAGCTACTTTTGGCCCCTAGTGCACTGTGTCACCGGGCTTGTAGCACAAGGGTAAACCTCAATCCTCAGATAGAGGCCATAGATGTCAAACAAGAAAAGGTGAATATGGAAATGAGCTTAGAGAAAGTGATAAGAATAAAAATGTCCATTTCCCCAGTCTTCAAGAGCTTAGTTGTTCAGTTTGTTACTAGAGCATACACCTGACTTATCAACACCATCACCCCAAGGTTTGGCACATCCTTTTGCATTTTGATTTTCTAGTTCTTGGTCTGTTCTTGAATAAAAGACACTACCTTTACAGACTACTGTATAAAATATCTTAGTTCCTTCAGGATCAAGACAGAGAGAACCATGTTTCTATAGAATCCATCTGCTCTGTAACTTCTCAGATTCCATATCTAGTCTGAGAAGCCCTTCTTTCCCAACTCATTGTCAACTTCAGACTTTATTTACCTTTTATGACCTCATAGACTGTGCATAAACGAGGTATCCCAGGTCTCTCTCGTCTGCGTACATGAATGCATATAATCATTAATGCCAAAATTGTGATTCCAGTTAAATAAACAAATAGGTAATGAGCCCCTCTCAAGGATCAGGAATTGTGGCATGTACTGGGGATGTGTTAGGTGAGTGAGACAATATTGGCATTATCTGTACGTAGTCACCTAAAGAGAAAGGCTTGCTTCAAATAAATCATTAAAAATATGCAGAATAACAAATTTTATGATGAAATCTAAGTTAGTCTAGGAGGTCAGCGCATCAGATGATGTAACATTGAAGGATAAGTAGTGAGTTAAACAAAGAAGCTAGAGAAAGGCTTCCCAAACACAGTGAATGGAATATCCAGAAGGGACAAGAGAAGGGAATTAAAAGCATCAGTGTGGCTGGAGCCTTGAGAAGCAAGGGGGAGCTCAGGCCTCAGGGAGACCAGGGAGGTGGGAAGATGCCAAATTTTGGAGATCTTGGTAAGCCATGTTAAGAATGTTTTTAATTAAAATAGACTTGAGGAAAACTATACAGATTTGGAACAGATGCTGCAGGAAATGGGAAATAGCTGTCAAGAGAGGACTAAAGGGATTGCTAGTGTTTGTGAAGGACAAACCAAGGATGGCCATCATGACAGTGTAATGAAAGCAAACAGCACAGATATTTAATTCCCTCTAACAACTCTTAGCAGACTGGGATGGGCCTGATGAATACGGGCAACAAGTCTGACTCAGAATCAGGGACGCGTGTAGTGTGTGCAAGTGTACTAAAGGAAAAGACATCAGTGGGGCCCAGATTGACCATGATATCCAGGCCATGCATGAAAGGAGGATTTAGAGGACATTGAGCTTAATGAGCACAAACACAACCACGGAGGTCCCGACTACCTTGTTTACCTCCAGGCTCCACCATTTATGAGTTCTTGGGGAGGAAACTCTCATGTTTAAGTAAAAACAGGAGCATGATAGTTCTTATGTGATAATTGTTCAAGGAGAAAAAAACTGAGAAAATTTATGTAAAGAGTTTAGCCCAGGGCCTGGCACATGGTAGACACTCAAAAAATGGAATTTTACAAGAAAGAGGGAAAAAGTAGTTCTGTGAATAGCCTAAGGGATTTGGAGAAGAGTTGATAAAGGACAGGAGGTCCTGAGGGAGTCGAAGGACTCCAACTTAGCAGGACAGAGGAGGTGATAGTGGTAGAAGGATCTCAACAGAAAGATGGAGACTGACTTCCCGAAGAGTGGAAATGAGTGCCATTAGACTAGAGGAAATCCAGAAACGATGAGAACAGCTGGTTTATAGGCCATCAATCTGTGACCCACATGATGACAAAAAGAAAGAAAAACTGTGAGGACTAATATCCTCAGCTGAATGTCTCACGGAGGCATCTTGTAGGACCAGTTATATATAGTTCACAGGCAGAACAATTGTATTTTAGGACTTTACTTCCTTCCCTTTCCTTCTTGAAGCTTCAAGTTCCCCTCTCTTCTGATCTTTACCTGAACTGACTTTTATGGTTCTGCTCTTGCGATAAAGCTTTGGCCCTGTTGTCTTTTCTGGCTAGGATCATCATCCGCCTTTCTCTTCAGATCCAAGGTTCTGGTGCACGTGTTCTTCAGGAGAGCTCTTCCTTCCCTTTGTCTGATCATGCTTTCAACTGGGGCAGCAGTCAGCTTGGATTCTCCAAATGCCTCCCAGTTCACTGAATCCCACACTCTTAATCGTGGCCTGCTCTCATTTATCTATAAACTTTGATTGCATGGGCCTATCTGCCACAGTTGGTGAGGTGCCAGGTGCTGGCTTAGAGTCACAGTAACACTGGATTTCCTCCCTTTGGATGACACTGTGCCTTTGAGACTCTGAACCGTCTAATTTTTTCAACTTCTCATGACCGCTGGCTCCTTCAGAGAGTGATTGTCCTTGACTGGTTGCTACAGAGAGAATGTGCTTAATGCCCTGTCCATGTTTCTCTGCTTTTCTCTCTCCACACTTTCCTTGGGAAATTTCTTTCAATTTTCATTTATTTAAGCATCATTCTCTACAGATAATTCTCGAAGAGGCATTCCATTTCTGACGCTGCCTCCATGCTCCAGTACGCATTCCTGATAACTCACCAACACTAAAATTAATATAATAGTAATAGTCACTAATCATTTGTTCAGCATGGCAGAGATCACAAATTACTCTCATATAACTTCTCTTAAGGCCGATATCAAATTTATTTGCATAACAAATGACTTACATTTCCTTCTTTTCTTCCATCTAGATTCCAGAGGAAGAAGTTCTACTCAAATCTCAGTTTTTTCTCTGGCTTCCTTCCTTAGGCCAGCAAGCATGCTTCGTCCCCGTCACATCCCCTTTCTAAAATGACGTCCTTTCAACCTTGACTTCCTGGACAGGACGGCCTCATTTCTCTGCACTTGCTTTCTACACTTCATTACACTCAATTCCCTCCTTTCTACCATCCAGAGTCCACACCCACCGCACTGTTGAAGCCCATCTCTCAAAAATCATTGAACTACAATGGAGTTCCTGCAAAGGTGAATTTAGCATTTTGGAATTTAACTAAATCTGCTAGATCAAAAGAAGACAGAGGAGAATCTCTTCATCTCTACCCTCTAAATCCCTTTCTAACCAGTCTTTGACCTCTTCTAACCTAGAGGAAAAGGTGCTACTGACCAAATTCAAAGAGAAAATAAAGTTGAGGTTTTAGATGTTGAAATTTCATCCACATTTCAACATCTAAATCCTCAACTTTGTTCTTTTTCCAGTTCCAAAGTGAATTTGAACTAAAAGCAGTAGTGAGGTTTTCTGTCTTATGACAATGTCACCTTTCCATAGTCACTCAGGCTAAAATTCTCAATGTCATTTTGGACTTATTACACCACACAACAAATATTTCAGACTTTTGTCTGTTCCATCCCAGACACCTCAATCTTATTTTCTACAGCATCACTGCCATTTTTTGTTTTGTTTTCCCCATCCTGTACTACTCAGTTCAGGCAAACTCATTTTATTGTAACAAACTCAGTTTACTTTCACCTCAAGTTACCTGTCCATCATGGGTGGCCTTTGACTCTTGACTCTGCGACTCATTGCTGGTGTTGGGGTTCAGCAAAAAAAAAAAAAAGAAGGCAGAACCATGTTATGGGTATTAAAGTTTTGCACAGAAGTGGTGAATGTTCTTTTCACTCACATTTCATTGGCAAAAAAAGAAAAAAAAAATCACAAGGCCAAGCTTTACTTTAATGAGGAAGGAACTAGGTTTTTCCCTCGGGGACAGATCTGTAGGGGTACACTTGGTAGAGATGCATCCAGTAGAAAAGGACAGTGAATATTTTGAACAAACACCGTGATATACTTTACACTCTAAAAGATTCTAATAATCACATTCTTCATTCACTTGTAATTTTATCTACTGCTTAAGATGATCTCATTCATGCCCTTGTCTTCGATAATCACTTATACATTGAAGGCAGTCAGCTCTATATTTGTGGGCCAAATACCTCACCCAAGCTACAGACTATTCTAAACACAATTAGCAAGGGCTTTGTAGATATTCTACAGGCAATTAAATTTCAGTAAATCTCAAGCTGAATATACATTTTTTTTTCCAAATCTGTTTTACATTTACTCTTCTCTTAATTTTGTTCTTACATTTCTTATTTTGTTCAACATTATATTCAAGTATATGTCACATGATATTTTAACTGTGTTGTTTATATAACTATAGCTTTCTCACCTAACCTTCATGTCCACAAGATGGTGAACTTCTTGAAGTTAGGACCATGTTTTTACTTTTGTATCCCCAGTGTATTATTTCTGTGTCTACATTATTATTTCTGTTTCTCCTGCTTTAGGCCTCATTCCTAACACGTACTCAGTCAATGCTTCTTTGTTGAACAAGTGAGTGAAATGAGCACCCTGCTAAATGGTCTGCTTCTGTTCACTCTCCCTCCAGCTCATTGTCTGCAAAGCCACTCTTTCTTTTCTGGGATTCAGAATACATTGAATGACTTCCTTTGCCCATCTCATAAAGGCTGGACTCCTTAGCATGATATACAGCTTTCACCTCTAAAAAAAAGTATCATTTTTCAGTCATCTAAAAAAACATTTTGTTGAATGGTTCTCCTATAACCCTACAAAATTAATCTTAGTTTCCTCTTGTATTTCTCCATTTTATTGTATAGATATAACTGTTGAAAGACTTGTTACATAGTATCATGAGGTAACAGTTTTTGCAGGTTTTCTTGAGGGGGACTGGGTCTTATAATCTTTATTATCAACCCAACTTGAGGGCTTGGCTCATAGGTTAGTGGAAAGCAAACAGATGACTGACTGTATGAACGAATGAAAATGCTGGGTTTGCAGAAAGCATGGCTTCCCCTCTCTGAGCCCATATAAAAGAGGAGCTGGAGAGAGAGTGAGGGAAAGACCGATTTGTGGTTTTCGGGAAGTTCATGCCAAATGGTCTTCATTTTTTTTTAAGGATTAGGAGGTTGGGAAGGATTGGGAAGCTGAAGACAATGCTGAAAGTCTAAAACAGGCACAGTATAAAAAAAGTTCCCTGTAATAGAACTCTGCTGAAGAGTATCAATTGGTTTGTTAAAATTAGGTATCATGAACTTATTAGGAAAGTCCCAATCATTATGGTTCTGAACTTTTTCAGTAATGCACTTTTGCCTGAGCACAGAGTAAAAAAATGAGATAATGAAAGTGACCAAAATTTGGGGGCTGGTAAATTACACATATTTAGGAACTGGGGGATTACACCTGAAACTCTAGAGAGCATTAAAGATAAGCTTATGAGGAAACAGAACTATGTATGTCTTTCTGAAAGTCAATTGTGAGATTTTGCCTAAAAATCTCCCTCTTTCATGTAGACTATGTTAATATGAAGTAAATCAAGCCTTCTGAGTATCACTAACTACTAATGTCCTTTTGTAAGAGTATCAATCATGCCAACAGGCACTAAGTAATTTATTCTAACTCACTTGGTGATCTATCTACTCATGCGTTTATCTATTTATCCATATATCTATCTATATCTATATTTATATAAATGTGTGTGAGTGTAGAATTACATAGTTTTGATTCCCTAAGGCAAATGAATCTTCTTTGAAGTTTTCTTCAAGTAATTTCTGTTATTGCTGTAATTGTCCAATTACATATAAGAAATTGCAGGTGTTTGACAACAATCCTGAATAGTTAGAGAATGTAATCATGATCAACTTTAGAGTTAAAAACAATCTAAATTCCATGAATAGATTTAGGTAGCAATTATAATTTGAAATTGCATCAATTAAAATACTTAGCATTGGTTAATAATCAATATATATTATAATATGAAAGTGCTGTAATTTCTCAGAGCAGCACTGACATTCAGATATAAAGCTAGTACATTAAAAGCAATTATAATAAACACCTTGCAAATTTAAATAATTTTCTTATTGTAGACAATTTTTATACTGAGTAAAGTGCTTGAAATTATACTTAGTTTGCAATTACAGAAAACAAAACAGTGCTGAATCTAAGACTCCCTGTCATGACATAGGAAATTTTAAAAAAATAAAAATAAAAAAGAAAAAGACACACCTTGAATTTAATGGGGGAAATGATGAATTGTTATTTTTATTCCCAATGCTTATCTTTTTCAAAGTCCTTATAAAGTATGCTGTATTTAATTTAGGATGCATTTTCTCAGGAGGATTTTTTGGTGAGAAAGGGAAAGAGGATGATTATTTGGCTTCATGAAGGTATTACAGGGAAAAAGATTAGAGTAGATTTGTGATTTGTGTCATAGCCTGACATGTACCATGGGACACTGGGTGTAGCTTGTCTCAGGGCTCCTTTCTCTAAACCCTCTTTTCTTCTACCCACCCCAAACTAAAGAAAGAACAAAAAGTTGAGGTATCAAGTATTTTCATAACAGAGAATTAATATTGTATGACAGAGATAATATTTTTTATTTGAATTGCTTATGACAGGTATTGATATAACTAGACCATATAAATATTAAAATCATGCACACACATCTTCTTAAAATTCCAGATTAAGTTTTTTTCAAATTAAAAAAAAGTATTTTAGAAGGTTCATTTATTTTTTCCTTTTTCTACACCTTTATTTAAAAAAACAAAATTATTAAATCAAGAGGTCTCATCACATGAAGCTAAATTTGATAATCCAGGTAAAATCTAAAGCTCATGAAATTAAAAAAAAAAAAAAAGACTGTGACATCATAAAAGTTTTCATTAAAATAGTCTGAAGCTAAATTTGATAATCCAGGTAAAATCTAAAGCTCATGAAATTAAAAAAAAAAAAAAAAAAGACTGTGACATCATAAAAGTTTTCATTAAAATAGTCTGTATTAAAAGCATAACCTAACTCTGGAAATAAAAGCACAAACAATTTATGAATTCATTTCTCTTATTATTTGCTGTGGATAATTGATATGCTTACTGATTAGGCAGAGAAGAGATATGCCTCATGTACAAATGAATACACACAAAAAATCTAACTGCATACTCTTTTCCATCTTGATTTCAACTAATGCTCTTTTACTGCCATTTATAATACCATTTTTTTTTCCTTCACTTGACCTGAGCCTCCTACTTTCAGATTAAGGAAATATTTATAAAAGCTTATGAATTGGCCCTCTGTAATGAACATCTATAGGGAAGAATAATAAACATGGACTACATTTATTTATAAGCCTAAGCTAATAAATTGAAAATTTAGAGTTCTTCAAGAACTATTGGGAAACCTGGTGAAACTTAGCCTATTGAATGTGGTATTATTTAGGGTAAGTTGGCCAAGGTGTTGGGACGAATGGATGCAAAATGGAAAATGGCTCAAATGAAAAATGGTCTGGAGGCAGGAAAAAGAGAGACAGTGGAGGCCCACCTACTTTTTATAAACTTTGGCCCAGAGCTAGGATATGGCCTTCTGCTGACTTTCCATTGGCTGGAAATAAGCTGTATAGACATGCCTCGCTGCAAGAGGGGATGAGAAATATAATACCTGGCTAGGCAGCTGCTTTCCAGATACAGCTGCTCCTGAGCTAGGAAAATAAGAACAGATATGAGGGAACAGCCAGCATTCTGCCACACATAGCTACATCTTTGAATTCAGCCTTTAAAATTAAATTATCTTAATTTGACAAATTGTTTAACTTCATTGCCTAAATTTCTATATACAGGTGAGGTTTTCATCATTTGCAATTCTTTCATAGTTATAGTGGATATCAGCATATCAATAAATAACCAGTAGATTTGACATAGTTAGGAATCACAACTGATTTCAGTAAGAACGTATTCAACTTCTCCTCAGGGATAAAATAGCAAAATAGATGATCTTCTATATGCCAAGTGCTTTTCTGGACACTGAAATTCAGTAGAGAACAACAAAGACACAGAGCTTGTATTCTGGTAGGGAGACCAGTCATCCACAGACAAGAAAACATGAACAAACAAGATGACTAAATGGAATGATGAGTGCTATGAAAGACAGAGTGAATGGGAAGGGCAAGAAACATTTGGGAGCCTGGTCAGAGAGGCCTTACTGAAAAGGTGACTTTTATAGTAGGATGTTAATATTGAGAAGGTGTCAACCATACAAATGTTCAGGTGATTTTCAAGGCAGTGAGGATGGTAAATGTAAAGATTTTGCTATAGTGCTGAGCTGGCAGCATTTATCAGAGGTGTTCGTGGACAGTGGTTTGAAGCTTAGTGATCCGGGGGTATGAGGGAGGGTCAGAAAGCCAGGCAGGGGCCACTCCACACAGGGCTTTGGAGGTCGTATAATGATTCCAGCATTAATTGTGTTTGGAATAGGAAACCACTGGAGGGTTTTAAGCAGGAGATTGGTATGGCCTGATATAATGTTAAATTGCTACCATATATAGAATTATAAAGGGACACAATGAGAAGAATAAATACAGTTGTTTAGGATATGCACCTAACCGGTATACAGGAAACTGAGAAAGCCTTGCTGGAGGAGCTTGAGTTTTGAAGCGTTAGCTATATTTGGACAATTGAGGCAGGTAAATCCTGCTGAAGAAGTGGGGGTGGGGAGGCATTAAGGACAGTGTCCACAATCATAAATCATTCTGTGGCAGAAGATGAGGTCCAGAGGCATACCAGAAGAACAGTCATGAAGGGCCTTTTGTATCATGCTATGGTATTAGGCTTTATCTTTAAAGCAATAAGAGTGTTGGGAAGACCTAAGCAGAGGTGTAGCATGATCTAATTTGTCTTTTAAAGTAAGCTTTCCTGAAACCCTGAGGAGAATGGACTAGGTGGGTTTGGCATGGAGAGCAGTTTTCTACATGAACAATGACAAGGGACTAAAGACAAAGGAGATGTCAATGACAAAGGAGATGACTAGGTGGGTTTGGCATGGAGAGCAGTTTTCTACATGAACAATGACAAGGGACTAAAGACCTAAACTAAGACCATGGGTGTGTGTATACATGGAAGTACTAATATCAGTGCAAAGAAAAAGGAGATGTCTAGGGCATTTTCCAGTTCTCTGGCTCTTGTTGGCATTCTCATGGCAGCAAACATGAGTTGGATGGGGGAGGAAGGGGTTATAATGAGGTGGAAGACTTAACGGTATGTAAGAGAAGTCTCATTTGCAATAAGATATGAGTTTCCAGGAGCAAATAATAGTGTGATAGATATAGTAAGTCATTCACATACTGAATTGTTTCTATCAACTTGAAATCTCAATATGAGGCATCAGGTATTTGTAGTTAATTATAATTAGAAAAAAAAGAAGCAAGTACATTTCATTGCTACATTTACAAAGCTGGATACAAGATTTTTTTTATATCAATCAACCAGTGAATGAAGATTATAACTATTCAACATTGTAGTATCAACTTATATATTAATAATCATATAAATAATCATATAGATTATTTATTAAATACATTACCTGTTAGACACTGTGCTAAGTAGATTGCATATATTAAGTATCACATTTAATCTTAACTGTCCTGTCAAGAGAGAACAAGTTTTATCCCCATTTATTATACAATGAAATTGAAGCTCTGAGAGGTTATATAATTTGTCCATGGTCACCAGCTAGTAAATGACAGAGGCAGGAATCCCGCCCCTATTTTGAACTACAAGACAATACAACCTCTATCACATTTTTTTTCCAATGCAACACAATGATTCATTTAGATGTCTTCTTGGGTATCTAAAAGGTATGTTTTTAATAAATCTATTAGCTTGGGAATTTAAAAAAATGTAAACTTGCTTTCTTATTTTAATCTTGGGTATCTAAAAGGTATGTTTTTAATAAATCTATTAGCTTGGGAATTTAAAAAAATGTAAACTTGCTTTCTTATTTTAAGTGAATTTAACATTGTTATAGGGCCAGTGTCTGTGGGGTAAAGAACAAGAGTTTTGGGGCCAGCCTGGTGGCGCAGTGAATTTAACATTGTTATAGGGCCAGTGTCTGTGGGGTAAAGAACAAGAGTTTTGGGGCCGGCCCGGTGGCGCGAGTGCGCCGCTTGGGAGCGCGGTGGCACTCCCGCCGAGGGTTCGGATCCCATGTGGAGACCGGTTCCCGCTCACTGGCTGAGCGCGGTACGGGTGTAACACTGAGGGTTGCGATCCCATTGCCAGTCCCCGGTACGGGCGCGACACTGAGGGTTGTGATCCCATTACCGGTCAGTAAAAAAGACAAAAAGGAAAAAAAAAAAGAACAAGAGTTTTGGAATCTGCAGGTCTGTATTCAAATATAACTTGGCACTTATTGCCTGGTTTACTTTAAGCAGGTTTCTTTCCCTCTCAGACTTCACATCTACAAAATGAGGGTTCTAAGTCAGTGCTGGATGCAGAGCTGGCACTCAATAAACATTGTCATATAATTTTATATATTAAGTACATTAACTACTGAGTTAGAAACAGAAATGTTAAACTAGTATTTTCTTCAACAAAAATGCAACTAGCAAGCTGGCTGCAAAATTTTCTCTTTTCCTCTCTGTCTAAATCAAGAGAAAGCATCTTCTCTTCTGGTCTTGGTAACTTTGTGAGTCTTCCATTTTTCCCACCCCTCACCCTGTGGGAAAAAACAAAATGAACGGAGAGATGACTGGCCCCGCCTTTAGAATCTTGGGGTACAGGTCCAGGGCCTGGGATCTGCCATCGCGAGTGTGTTCGTCACCAGCTTCTTCTCGCTTTCTGCTTGGCTTTTTGCCCTTCTTTCCCATGTGCTGGCTGTTCTCATTTCCAGATCAGAGTTGACCTTTTTTGTAAGGTTAAAAAAAGCGTTAAAAGCCTCTGCCTTTCTACTGTCATACATTATTAGCTTTCTCATCCCATCAAATAAAAGAGCTGCATTCTCCTCTACCCAGCTCTTGTGACTGATGTATTTAAAGAAAGGCTTTCTTCCCCTCCTTTTTCTTACAGTTTACCAAAAAAAAGTAAAAATAAAAATCTTACATCCTGAATTAATTTAACAAATGTAGCAAAATTACCCTCTATCTCCACATAGATCTCCCTTTGCCCACTGTAATTAAAAATTAATACTGACTTGCTTTGAATCGATTATCAAGAAAATGCCAACATAATCACAAAATGAGGGCAGGATCTCTTTCATTGCCAAGAATATATATTTTAAATATTTTGGTATATGTTGATGCATTAAATGACATATGGCTAGCAAAAGAGATATCATTGGATGACACAATTTTTTAAATTTTTGTTTTGAGATAATTGTAGATTCACATGCAGTTGAAAGAAATAATAGAGAGATCCCACATACCCTTTACCTAGTTTCTCATAACTATCCATAAACAAAGTCATTTCTATTTGTGTGTGCCTGCATAGTACTTTGATATGTCCAGTATACTTGCTTTTGCTTGAGACCTGAAAAGAATTTCTTCATCATCAATGTTTTTTTGGCCTTATCAGCAGCCAAATGCTCACAAATATTTTCTTTGATCCCTGGAAAATTCTCGGAAAAAAGAATATAAAAAAAAATCCCTAAATACAACAGAATTGTTTACTA
>NW_007726804.1:541162-547940 GCF_000696425.1 Galeopterus variegatus
ATACAACAGAATTGTTTACTATAAATGTATTGTTTAAAGTACCTAAAATAATTACAATATTTCAATAAAATATTTTATCTACTCAAATATTTGTTACTTTTATGCAAAGTATATAGAAAAGTTCTCAAATATCATTGTATTACAATTGGTACTTGTAACGTAGCATGATGTATGCATTTGTATATGGGTATGTGTACGTGTGTTTGTGGTTAATTTTGTAGATCATAAATTGCATGTGCATTTAACACGATAATCTGTTATTTTCATTGTGACATTTACTCTATCAAATTTTCTGTAGGATTAGAAATCTCTCCAAAGATGCATATCTTTTGAGACAAACTGAATGAAAATTCAAAACAGAAGAGTTAGAACTGTCTTTAGAATTCCACAATGTTTTCCATGATCTAATCATAAAACTAAATTATAATGGTGACAGCTTTCCATATCTGGTTCCTCTGAGTCCCTTTAAATTAATTCAACACCATTACAATTCCGGGAAGCTAGAGGCTGTGACTTGGAGTCCAATTAAAAACATAACATAATTTAACTATTGATAAAAAGATTATCTTAAAAAGTTCCTTTTCATGGGAATTATTAAAAATTTGATATATTCCTCATGGGAATAACAATTTTATTTCACTTCAGGTCAGGAAAGTAAATGGAAATAAATTCAATTGTAAGTACAAGTAAAAAAATGCCTCCAAAAACATAATTTTGGAGACTTCAATCGGTGTTCACGATGCTTAATGAAAATAAAATCATGCTTTTCCTTCTAAGATACTAGTGGAAAAACAAACAATAAACCCTGGCATAGATTTAGCCCTATGAGTGCAGCAGACCAAAACCACTGAATAGAAACTTCTCAGTCCAGATTGGAAGCAGCTACTAGATCAGTGAAAAATTTGAGAGGTAAATTTATAGGTTACTGGAGTTCTTAGTTGTGTTAATAGTTGCAATAATTTGGCTCAAATGTTAAAAGTGACTAAACCCAACTAATTAAGTAGACAATAACTCAGTTTTGATTATGGCCTTAGTTGAAGCACTGGTTTATAATACTCTTTATTAACTATTCTATAAATCCTTAACTAGTGGGGTTACAAATTCCCGTGTTCCTACAGTGGATGTTGTCAGGAAATGACAGCTCTTTCCCATTTTCTCTTCTTGACCTGGATATGGCTGATGTCTAGACAGAGAAATGTCTTCCTTCAGAAGATAGCCACGGGAATACCCACTAGGTTGAAGGGAAAAACATGCCTACTTTTTTTTCTACTCAGAAAGAACATCTTTTTTGTTATTTTATTTTATTTTATTTTTTTTTTTGACCGGTAAGGGGATCGCAACCCTCTGTGCAAGGTGTGGTCTTCACCAAGCTCAGCCAGTGAGTGCACCGGCCATCCCTATGTAGGATCCGAACCCATGGCCTCAGTGCTACCAGCACAGCACTCTCCTAAGTGAGCCACGGGGCTGGCCCCTTTTTTGTTAATTTTTAATATTTCACGAACAAGATGTTTGACTGTCCAAACATGTAAATAAAAATAATGACTTTTGTTTTATGTTCAAAGTTAATATTAACTTAGACATTGGAAATGACCAAGTTTCTATTATGACTTGTTAAAAAAGAGGGTTCAACCAGCAAATTAATTTTGTGAATAACACACATAAGCAATATTTACCAAAATGTATTTTCAAATATTTACATCAAGCCTCTCCTCATTTCTACTTCGGCTCCACTCCACCTTCTCATGTTCCTTTCAGTCTTTAGCTCCAAGGCACCCTAAGTACTGAAGAAACTGATCTAGATACTGAAGGCCACTGGGAGCTCCAGGCTGGTGGGCAAAAAAGTGATGCCCCCAGGTTACACAGTTACTGGATTTGGTCTATCAAATAGTCAGTAATAGAGTGCTATAAAAGGGAGTTTCAATAGAATCACAGCAAAGAGGCTGGACAGATACACAGGTAGCAGCAAAGAAAGCCACAACCATTGAAGGAAGATGTCAAACACAGTCTAGGGTAGAGGCAGTTTTCCTGTAACTGAAGTGGGGGCTCACAAGAACAAAGCAGTGTCATTCAGAGCCTAGATGTACTGTTGTAACAAGTCCTTCTGTACGACAGACCCATGCAGAAGCCTATCAGGGCATATGAACTAGTGCATTTGCAGTGGACTTGAGCACATGACCCTCTTGCCACAGTGATGCACCTTAGGATGGGTGCTTTAGGAAATACTGTATAAGCCCCAAATGTTGCCCTGGGTCATTTTATTGTTGATTTAATGGGGAGCCCACTGGACAAAGAAGCTGAAGCAATTAAATAACTTTATACCTCCATTTTGGATTGATCTGAAAACCAGTGCAGAACACCTATCCACAAGGGGAAGTAAGCTTATTAGTAGGACACGTAATGTAGAATGATATTTATCGGGGTGATAGGACAAGAAGATGAAGGCTGATGTTCACAGTTTTCCATGAGAATCCAATGAGATAATATTGGTAAGAGTGTTTTATTAACCATGAATTACTATTTTAATGAGAATTTGATAACTTATTGTCCTAATACTTTATTAACTCTGGTTACTAAGGTCAATAAATTTAATAAACAAGGATACTCATGCACGATTCTAGAGGACCCACAAACTATAGAAGTATCAATTTACTTTGACAGCCTATCCATATTTTCCTCCCATATTAATCAGAAAATACCAAATCAGTACATTTGGTCTATATCCATTAACATCTTGTAACTTGTAAAATTGTAAGTGGGTTGCAGTCCTCTAATGTTCCTCTTAGAGTTCTGCTAACCTTTCTGAAAATTCTTAAAAATTCTTGATTCTTCAGATCTCTTGTTGTTGTTGTTGTTGTTATTATTATTATTATTATTATTATTATTATTATTATTATATGCTTTGCTTTTGTGCCTTTTGCAACACCGTGCTACTGCATTTTTGCTTCTATTCTAAAGTTTACCTTTTCTGTTTTTCTCACTGTCTTAGTCCCTTCCTGCTGCTTTAACAAAATACTGGAGTCTGGATAGTTTATAAAAACAGAAAATTATTCTCTTCTGTTCTGGAGACTGGTGAAGGCTGCTCTATGCTTCCAAGATGGCACTTTGTTGCTGTGTCCTCATGTGGCAGAGGTGGAGGGGCAAAAGCGAGTTCTCTCCAGCCCTTTTATAAGGGCATTAATCCCTTTCATGAGGGCAGGGCCCTCCATGACCTAATTGCCTCCCAAAGTCCCCACTTTCTAGTATCATAACCTTGGGGTTTAAGTTCTAACACAGAAATTCTGGAGGGACACATATATTCAAATCATAGCACTAACCGGCCCTGCTACTATGAGGATTTCTAATCTTTCCCAGTGCATACTTCTTACCTTCTGTTCTCTCTGACTCATTCTTCTGCTCTCATCATAAAAAACTCATTCTATCCTCTCACTTTTCATGGTATGGCTTTTACTCCTTTTAGTACTACTTCCTGAATCCTAGCTAAAATGACAGCCTGGAGCATGGGATAATTTTGAAATTTCTTTCCAATGTTTGGCACAGTAGAGAGAGTTACTTATCTGCCCCACAAGGAGGGATATAGCAAGGTGAAAAGCAACAATTCTGGGCCGGCCCGGTGGCGCACTGGATAGTGCGCCGCTTGGGAAGCGCGGCAGCGCTNTAATAACTCAGTTTTGATTATGGCCTTAGTTGAAGCACTGGTTTATAATACTCTTTATTAACTATTCTATAAATCCTTAACTAGTGGGGTTACAAATTCCCGTGTTCCTACAGTGGATGTTGTCAGGAAATGACAGCTCTTTCCCATTTTCTCTTCTTGACCTGGATATGGCTGATGTCTAGACAGAGAAATGTCTTCCTTCAGAAGATAGCCACGGGAATACCCACTAGGTTGAAGGGAAAAACATGCCTACTTTTTTTTCTACTCAGAAAGAACATCTTTTTTGTTATTTTATTTTATTTTATTTTTTTTTTTGACCGGTAAGGGGATCGCAACCCTCTGTGCAAGGTGTGGTCTTCACCAAGCTCAGCCAGTGAGTGCACCGGCCATCCCTATGTAGGATCCGAACCCATGGCCTCAGTGCTACCAGCACAGCACTCTCCTAAGTGAGCCACGGGGCTGGCCCCTTTTTTGTTAATTTTTAATATTTCACGAACAAGATGTTTGACTGTCCAAACATGTAAATAAAAATAATGACTTTTGTTTTATGTTCAAAGTTAATATTAACTTAGACATTGGAAATGACCAAGTTTCTATTATGACTTGTTAAAAAAGAGGGTTCAACCAGCAAATTAATTTTGTGAATAACACACATAAGCAATATTTACCAAAATGTATTTTCAAATATTTACATCAAGCCTCTCCTCATTTCTACTTCGGCTCCACTCCACCTTCTCATGTTCCTTTCAGTCTTTAGCTCCAAGGCACCCTAAGTACTGAAGAAACTGATCTAGATACTGAAGGCCACTGGGAGCTCCAGGCTGGTGGGCAAAAAAGTGATGCCCCCAGGTTACACAGTTACTGGATTTGGTCTATCAAATAGTCAGTAATAGAGTGCTATAAAAGGGAGTTTCAATAGAATCACAGCAAAGAGGCTGGACAGATACACAGGTAGCAGCAAAGAAAGCCACAACCATTGAAGGAAGATGTCAAACACAGTCTAGGGTAGAGGCAGTTTTCCTGTAACTGAAGTGGGGGCTCACAAGAACAAAGCAGTGTCATTCAGAGCCTAGATGTACTGTTGTAACAAGTCCTTCTGTACGACAGACCCATGCAGAAGCCTATCAGGGCATATGAACTAGTGCATTTGCAGTGGACTTGAGCACATGACCCTCTTGCCACAGTGATGCACCTTAGGATGGGTGCTTTAGGAAATACTGTATAAGCCCCAAATGTTGCCCTGGGTCATTTTATTGTTGATTTAATGGGGAGCCCACTGGACAAAGAAGCTGAAGCAATTAAATAACTTTATACCTCCATTTTGGATTGATCTGAAAACCAGTGCAGAACACCTATCCACAAGGGGAAGTAAGCTTATTAGTAGGACACGTAATGTAGAATGATATTTATCGGGGTGATAGGACAAGAAGATGAAGGCTGATGTTCACAGTTTTCCATGAGAATCCAATGAGATAATATTGGTAAGAGTGTTTTATTAACCATGAATTACTATTTTAATGAGAATTTGATAACTTATTGTCCTAATACTTTATTAACTCTGGTTACTAAGGTCAATAAATTTAATAAACAAGGATACTCATGCACGATTCTAGAGGACCCACAAACTATAGAAGTATCAATTTACTTTGACAGCCTATCCATATTTTCCTCCCATATTAATCAGAAAATACCAAATCAGTACATTTGGTCTATATCCATTAACATCTTGTAACTTGTAAAATTGTAAGTGGGTTGCAGTCCTCTAATGTTCCTCTTAGAGTTCTGCTAACCTTTCTGAAAATTCTTAAAAATTCTGATGTTCACAGTTTTCCATGAGAATCCAATGAGATAATATTGGTAAGAGTGTTTTATTAACCATGAATTACTATTTTAATGAGAATTTGATAACTTATTGTCCTAATACTTTATTAACTCTGGTTACTAAGGTCAATAAATTTAATAAACAAGGATACTCATGCACGATTCTAGAGGACCCACAAACTATAGAAGTATCAATTTACTTTGACAGCCTATCCATATTTTCCTCCCATATTAATCAGAAAATACCAAATCAGTACATTTGGTCTATATCCATTAACATCTTGTAACTTGTAAAATTGTAAGTGGGTTGCAGTCCTCTAATGTTCCTCTTAGAGTTCTGCTAACCTTTCTGAAAATTCTTAAAAATTCTTGATTCTTCAGATCTCTTGTTGTTGTTGTTGTTGTTATTATTATTATTATTATTATTATATGCTTTGCTTTTGTGCCTTTTGCAACACCGTGCTACTGCATTTTTGCTTCTATTCTAAAGTTTACCTTTTCTGTTTTTCTCACTGTCTTAGTCCCTTCCTGCTGCTTTAACAAAATACTGGAGTCTGGATAGTTTATAAAAACAGAAAATTATTCTCTTCTGTTCTGGAGACTGGTGAAGGCTGCTCTATGCTTCCAAGATGGCACTTTGTTGCTGTGTCCTCATGTGGCAGAGGTGGAGGGGCAAAAGCGAGTTCTCTCCAGCCCTTTTATAAGGGCATTAATCCCTTTCATGAGGGCAGGGCCCTCCATGACCTAATTGCCTCCCAAAGTCCCCACTTTCTAGTATCATAACCTTGGGGTTTAAGTTCTAACACAGAAATTCTGGAGGGACACATATATTCAAATCATAGCACTAACCGGCCCTGCTACTATGAGGATTTCTAATCTTTCCCAGTGCATACTTCTTACCTTCTGTTCTCTCTGACTCATTCTTCTGCTCTCATCATAAAAAACTCATTCTATCCTCTCACTTTTCATGGTATGGCTTTTACTCCTTTTAGTACTACTTCCTGAATCCTAGCTAAAATGACAGCCTGGAGCATGGGATAATTTTGAAATTTCTTTCCAATGTTTGGCACAGTAGAGAGAGTTACTTATCTGCCCCACAAGGAGGGATATAGCAAGGTGAAAAGCAACAATTCTGGGCCGGCCCGGTGGCGCACTGGATAGTGCGCCGCTTGGGAAGCGCGGCAGCGCTCCCGCCTGAGGGTTCGGATCCCACATACAGACCGGTTCCCGTCACTGGCTGAGCGAGGCGCGGGAGCAACGCCGAGGGTTGCGATCCCGATGCCGGTCCCCGGTCCGGTACGG
>NW_007726804.1:548897-553974 GCF_000696425.1 Galeopterus variegatus
CTTAAAAAAAAGACAAAAAAAAAAAAAAAAAGTTTTATAATCTTTTGGGTCCCAGAACCCTTTGGGAGCTAGTTAAATTTATTATACACCCTCAAGAAAAAAAGTACAAGTGCATGAATATTATTCTGCATGCAATTTTAGGAGTTTTATCCTTGAAGTCATATAAGGAAGTAGTCTAATACTACTACCTTGCCCGACATAAGTTTACTATCTTTGCTTAAGACATGTTGCACTTCAAGACTTTTCTTTACATAACTAAATAAGATCATGGACTTTGTAGATAGGCCTGGGTGCAAATCCTGATTTTGACTGTGTGGTTCTAATAGAAAGCAACATTTCACTGAGCTGAAGTTTTCTCTTCTGTAAAATAAGGCGAGCAATATTCATTTTCTGAATTGTTGAGGATTAGAGATAATTTAGCAATATCCTGGCATGAGAATGTTCCTCAATAAACATAATATTATAATTAAAAACAATGTATCTCATCACTTTCTTTGGAAACATTAGGTCCTAGATAGCTATATTGAACGTATAGTGAACTAAATTAAAATTATATCCAGAAATTGCTTTGCCATAACCTTTTTTTCCCCTTAGATTTGAACTATGAGTTTGTGCTAATTTTCATCACTATGTTGCTATATATATGTGTGGGTTAGAAATAATAACCAGTGTTGACTCAATAATAATAATCAGTGTTGTCTCAACCCTGTGGTAAAACTTAAGTCCTTTCTGGCAAAAAGGAAGGAGGATTTCTTAACTGAAACAGTTTTTTTTTTCTTTTTTCCATCTAAAACTTTGCTTTTTAGGCTTTTAACTCAATTGCAGCTTTATAAATCAATTGGGATTCACACACATTTGGATTCTAACCTTAAAAATGGTCTTATATCCATTTTTAAATTGTCAGATATCATTGCTATTGTAAATTACTAAATTGGCAACCAAAGATTCTCAGGAATAAAACAACTGCTTACACATATTGTAAGATTTTGTTCCATATAAAGAATGAAAGAGCTGGAACTCATCCAGATTAGTGATGTTCAGACCTCAATAATCATGGTAATAGGCCCTGACATGTAAAGATTGTAAGCACACACTTCCTGCCCTGTGGGGAGAATATAGGAAAACTAACAGGGAGGTTCACTTCTCGTCTACACTGATACACAACCACATCCTCCAGAGCCAAGAAAGAGAATAAAATCCTGTTTTTAGTTGATTATGCAGTTGGTGTATTCACTTTATCATTTGCTCAGAAGCACCTCTTATGGGCCAGTCTCTCTGCTTGACCTTAGAGATATAAAGATGTATAACACACGGGTCTTGCCTTCAAAGGCAAAGTGGACAATGAGTCCTTGACTCTCATTTAAAAGAAGGCTGCAGAGCGCAGCAGTTAAGTACATAGGCGTCACTATCCAGCCGACCTGTGGCTGCATTCTGCCCCTGAAATTTACAGTGATGCCAACTTTTCCAAATTACCACAGCCCTCAGAGGCTCAATTCCCTCATCTGCAGAATGTGGGAATAGTCTGTAACTTGCAGAATGCTTGTAGGGATTAAATAAAGATAACATATGTGGCATACTTAGCAAAATGCCTGACACAGTAGTTGCTTAATAAACAATGCTTATCATAATTGCATGTATATCACCTTTACTCTAATAAATGAAGCAGCCTCTCAGTGATGTTATGGCAGCATATGGAATGGAATTTTATTTTATTGTTGTGTGATAGCACAGATATGAGTTGCTCTCAGGCATCCGTTAATTGATAAATTTTGAAAAAAACAATAAACTACTTATTTCAAACAAATAATCAGTTGATGACAAAGAATATCATAGGATGTGCTTTACTAGATATTTTCTGACAGTTATCTAAGGCCAAGCCATTCCAGTTAAAAGGATCCATTTAGTTTTTTTCAAACCCTCTGTCAAGAATAGGTACTACAAAGAAAAAATACAAAGCTAAGTTTAAATAAAATCTGCACAAATGTTTTGTTATCATGAACTATGAAACAAATGTGCAATTTAAATTTTATTTCCAAAATGCTTCCAAGTGCTTGTTTCACAAACTACGGATTTATACATATATACATACACACGTGCATATTCATGCACGTGTGTGTTCATCAGCCAAGTGCCAAAATTTGAAAAAGATATCTTAGTAGCCAACATCTAATTTTTTGGTTAGGCATTAGCACAGTTCTGTGGGGAAAACTGCACAGTGTCTGCATTTTTTTTCTCACTATAGACTATCTACTGATGGCAAATGAAACCAAAATAGTCCAAAAACTAAATTATGAAATACTTCTTACTTCAGTTACCCATCAGGAGCAATAGATCCTAAATGAAAACAACTAAAGCTCCTGGTTTTACTAAATTGTTATTAAAAATAAAATTAAGTCTTACTTCCTGCTATATTATCTTAACCAAGTAATGTTACAAAATATCATCCCATGATCCACAATGGCCTTATATAAGAACATGTCAAATGTAAGTGACCAGTTCCCTATATAAACTTTAATATCCATGTATTTTTGTATGATAAACCCTTAAGTTCTGGAGTGCGTTTGGAGACACAATTTCATTTTTCATACGTGTAATGTGATCTTTTAAAAACATTATTATGAAAAACCTCAGTGCTTTTTCTTCTTCTGCCACTGACTCTAAGATATAAACTTTAATATCCATGTATTTTTGTATGATAAACCCTTAAGTTCTGGAGTGCGTTTGAAGACACAATTTCATTTTTCATACGTGTAATGTGATCTTTTAAAAACATTATTATGAAAAACATCAGTGCTTTTTCTTCTTCTGCCACTGACTCTAAGGTTATTGGTGATTTCTTGAATGTTTCCATGACACCTGACAAATATGTCTAAGTATTTCCATAACGCCTATCACAGTGATATCTAGGTGCTCTGCAAGAAGTATTAAACTATAAACGTAATGAATGAGGGACAGTGAGAAGCTCATTTGTTTCCACAGTTCTGTTGGAGCTGCTCACGTAGTTATGGGTTAGAGAAAACTGTATGGGGTCAGTGCTTTTGGTTTATAGAGCTGTAATTGCCATTTTGCTGGAAAAGGGAGAAGGATACTACTTCACTGTTGTGGTCTCTGGCCTTAGAAAGAGTATTAACTTTTGAGAATTGTATAATTGGTATTTTTAGAATTTTATTTTTCAATATTTAAAAGTCCTAATATGAACTTATTCTCACTTCATCCTTCCTATGTGCAGTGATTCGTGATGGAGTGACAATGGTGAAGGTATGACTCAGAGTTGAAATAAAATAACGGCAATAAAGAAAGGTTAATAAACTGGGATTATTCAGTCTAAACATGTGAAATAGCATATAATAATAATAATAGTAGCTAAATGCAATGGACTGAATGCTTGTGTGCCCCTCAACATCCTCATGTTGAAACCTTAACCAACCTGATGGTATTTGGAAGTGGGAGTTTTGGGAGGTGATTAGGTGATGAGAATGGAGCCCGTGTAAATGGAATTAATGCCTTTGTATGAGAAGTCCAGAGAGTTAGCTATCTCCCTTTCTGCCATGTGAAGATAAAGCCAGAAGATGGCTGTTTATAAACCAGGAAATGAACCTAACCCTCACCAGGAACCCAACCATTCTGGGACTTCCAGACTCCAGAACTGTAAAAAAATAAATCTTTGCTGTATAAGGCATTCAATTTATGGCTTTGTTATAACAGCCTGAGCTGACTAAGACAACTAAGAATAGAAATATTTACTCATTTGGAATTGTTCTGGTGCTTTATATTTAATTTATACTTTATCCGAACCCATTTTTCAGTATGTTTACCATGTTATGACGGGGGGTTAAAAAAAAAAAAAAAAAGAGTAAAATTGACTTATGGTTTTTGTCAGCATGAGGAAGTTGAGCTTGATTTGATATAAAGTAGAATTTTATTAAGAATTAAACTTTATTAAAAATAAAAGTGAATTCCTAAGGCGGATTGTAAAATTTTCTGAAAATATATCTGAACATTTATTAGTCTATGTTGCATTTCTGAGACTGTGTGTCAGGAAGGCAAGACATTTCATAGATGATTTCAGAAGTTTCTTAATTGTATATAATTTTGTAGTTTTTTATTGTATATATTTAACTTGTACAATATGATGTCTTAATACACATACAGAGTAAAATGATTACTACAATCAGGCAAATTAACATATCCATAACATCCCATAGTTACCTTCTTAGTGTGTGTGGTAAGAACACCTAAACTCTGCCCTCTTAGCAAATTTCCATTATGCAATATGATATTATTAACTATAGTCCTTATACTGTGCATGAGACCTCTAGACTGCAACTTTGTATCTTTTGACCTACATCTCTCCATTCTCCACTCTTCCACCCCCACCCCAGTAACCACCATTCTACTCTCTGTTTCTATGTATTTGACTTTTTAAAAAGTTCCACATATAAGTAAGATCATGCAGTAATTTTCTTTCAGTGTCTGGCTTATTTTACTCGGCATAATACACTCCAGATTTCCTCATGTTGTTACAAATGACAGGAACTTCTTCTTTTTCAAGGCTTAATAATATTCCATTATATATAAGAGCCAAGATATGTAATCAACCTAAGTGCCTGTTGACACATGAATAAAGAAATATATAAAAAAAATTCTTTATCTATTCATGTGTCAACAGGCAGTGTATTTTTGCTTTGGTTAACTGAGGTTTTGGTGTGATATCCAAAAATTATTGCTAAGGCCAAATTTGTCATTTAATTACAGTATAAAGATATCTCTGATCTAGCTTTAGTTTTCCCACTGAATGTTTAAATTTTGAGAAATGGAAAGGTAGATTCCAGCGAATGGTTACTTTGACCTTAGTTTCCAACATTATTCTGAAAAGATTACTAAAAAATATATTGTTTCATCTCAAAAAGAGAAGAAAGTTGTGACTGGTAGTACTTACTGCACGTTCATCAAGAGTGAATCAAGCCCGGGGCCGGCCCGGTGGCGCACTGCTACAGTGCGCCGCTTGGGAGCCCGGTGGCGCTCCTGCCGAGGGTTCGGATCCCACATACAGACCGGTTCCCGCTCACTGGCTGAG
>NW_007726804.1:555130-561173 GCF_000696425.1 Galeopterus variegatus
CCCACCTATGTCTCTTCCTGTAACTTCCTGGTCTGGAAAATAAATGCAGGAAGAGAACCCCAATCCAGGGTTAATTTCTCAAGGAAGGGATGCCTCTTGCTGGAGGGTCCCAGGAAGATTAACCACTTAGGGGCTTCTCACTGCTCAGAAGAGATGGGCTTTGACTAATCCTTTGCATCTCTGTCACCCAGGGGATGTGGGGTGACAAATCTGTGGGGGGCAAAGCAACACAAAGCAACAGATAGATACAGTATGTGATGATTGAAAAGAAAATGGGAGGTAAGGAAATTAAAATATTATGTTTAATCAAATAATTTTAGAAGTTTCTATAAAGGGAGTAACAACACACTGGAGAAGTTGGATCAAGGGACAGAACCTAAAGCATGATAGTTTGCTTATGTTAATCCTGTAGAAATGGAGAAAGTTGGGATAAACTCATGATCAAAATTCTTAATAATGCAAGAGAGAAAACGAGAAAGACACAAGAGTACAGAAAAACATTGGCTTGTAGCTTTGGATACAGGAAAGTGAAAGACTTTCAGTTTCTTTTATTTTCTCAAAAAAGTATGAGATGATGTCAATAGCTAAGTCTGAAAGGGTAGAAGAATTTTTGTGATGTTCGAGAAAATAAGGAAGGCGTGAAATAATTATTGTTTAGGGAACATGAAATCCAGACTCCTGGAGAAACACAGCATTATTATGTGGAGGAACTGAGCAATTTAATGGAGACTTGTAATGATGAATTTAGAGTAAACTAGCCAGCTTGAGTGGTTTACTCCAAAGATCTTTAGCTACTCTGTTGCCAGCACTCAATAAAATGGTTGGGTTCCTCTGGCGTTGATATTTGCCAAGGGAACACTAGGAAAGAAGAGAGGAGGGAGTTGAAGATATTCCAAGGGAATGGTTAAACGACAGAACGTGAAATCTATATTGGACAATGAAGGGAGAAAAGAATGGTGGAGACGTATAGGTGGTGAAAAAGATAGGATAAATGGGTTGGAAGTTTTTTTTTTTTTAAGTAATACTAGGGTCATTAGAGCAAGTTAATATGTAAGGTTGTATGTTGTGATTGGCCTGAGATGTATGATACTAAGGTTTCAACAGTGTTTCAATTTCCAGTGATGCTAAAGTCTAGGACAAGATCATAGTAGTAGGTGACTGAGGAGGAAAGAAGGAAATTATCACCAGAGTTGACAAGGTCAAGAACTAAGAAGCCAGGGTATAGGGATGGTCGGTCACATAGATGTTAGAATGTTAGGTCAACACTGTGTCATGATAGCTCTTCCCAAGTGTGTGTGTGCTTTTAAGCTGCATTAATGAAACTATAGTGATTAGAACAAAGGAGATGAATAAATGTTAGGTCAACACTGTGTCATGATAGCTCTTCCCAAGTGTGTGTGTGCTTTTAAGCTGCGTTAATGAAACTATAGTGATTAGAACAAAGGAGATGAATGTTATGCTCTGTGGAACACTGGTAAGCCGTGACTTCAGTACTATCTTCAACTGTGTCTGCCACACTTTAGAAGGAATAATACCAAACAGGAAAAGAATCCTGAGCAAGGAAAAGGGAGAGTGAGAAAAATTCAAAACGTATCACAAGACGAACAGTTGAAGAGATTGGGAGCGTTTAGACTGGAAAGAGAAAACCTTAGGAAAAAACAGGAGAGTTGTTTTCAAATATTTAAAGTGCTGTCATGTGGAAAAAACTAGTTTTGGTCTGTGTTGTTTCTGAGGAAGAACTGATCAAAGACTGGATGTTACAGAAATGCAATGTTCACACAATGTAAAAAAAAAAAAAAAAGAAAAAAAAGAAAAAGAACTTTCTTACAGTCAAAGTTGTCCAAAGACAAAATATATTTCCTCAGAAAAAGCAAAATCTTATAATTGGAGATGTTCAGTCTGGTAGGCATATTGACAAGGAGCTTCAAGAATCAGAGTTAATGTCTTTTCGAATGTCCATAGTCTATAAGGTCATCAAAGCCTCGAATAACCTACCATTGATCAATTCTTTTTGGTCTATGTATTTGGGTGTGTGGTACTGTTTTATTACTTTTACTTCACTCTCTCAAATGTCTGTGACAATGTGAATGTCATAATGTGTAAAAATAATCAGACCTAGAATTAAAAGTGCCATATTTGAACCCTCGCTGTGTTGTTTATTAGTTCCTTAGCTTCACTTAGCTTCACTTTTCCACATACGTAACATGAGAGTAACTGCCTGGTTAATGAGGCTATGAAATATTTTTTCAAGGAAGCAGGCCAAAAAAGTTAGTAAGGTTTACATAGATTAGTGAATTCTCAAAAAGGGAACAGACCATATTAGATATTTAGAATGGCGGAAGGAGGTTCTCATAGCTTGTAAAAGTTCTGCAAGTTTTTCTGATATTCCCAATATATAGTCACTCATAAGGATGAGATGAAAAAAAAAAAAAAAGACTGTAGTCAAAATGATAACCCCATTATCCAATTTATAAATAATTTGTTCTTTTGAGATTTCCAGTAAATGTAATAGTTTTTTTGAACTCAAGATATCTAGCCTAAGAATGCATTGGTTTTATGACGATTTTAATATAAGTGGCAAAGCTAGGGTAAGAGCAAGGTCACATCTTCAAGTTCATAGCTACACAGGAGCCCTTAAATATATAGAAGATGATAGAAAACTAGCAGCCAGCCTATAACAACCTGGAGACTTTATAAAACAATATGTAACTTTCTATACTAATCTTTCACATTTTTACACATCATCTTTATTATAATCCTCCTATGGGGCTTGAGAACACAGAGAAAAAAGATTTAGGATCACTCCACCAGTAGTCTATAATAATTAAGGGAAGAAAAATTTTTCATAACTTAGTTTCAAGGGTATAAATTTGGTACCAGTAGTATATTAATGATTTGGCTGGACAGAGCCTTAGCATGCCATGAGGTCAAGAACCCTTGACTTGGAATTAGAAATCTTGGGTTTGAGCTCTTCTAGGCTAGGCAAATTTGATGAATCCTTCAGTGTTCTTGAGCCTCAGATCTTTCCTCACCTGTGGTTATAATTTCAATTTCACCCACCTCATGGGTTGGATGTGATGAACAAAGTGAAGGGGGCTGCAGGTGGATGCATGCACATTATTTCTTTTTATTCCTCATAGATAGTCTTCAAGGAAGTTGCTGATTTGCACATTTGTTATTCAGAAATGATTACTGAGGCTCAGAAATCTATGTAACCTAACCAGAATCACAAGCAATAACACAGCCAACATTGAATGCTTGTTTCCTAATTTCAAAGCCCTAGATTTTTCCACAGCACCAAAATGAAGCATTGTGTGTCAGAGTCTGCAAACAGCAAAGCATTTGTATATTCCAGGTATAGCCAAAGTTTATACTAGAAAGGAGACTTAGTGATAGTATACTGTTTGGCTCTCCAGCAAATAATATTTACATAATTATAAGAATGCAAACCCTGCCCTCTTATTTAACTAAAAATAGATTTTTGGGGAGGGCATGGTTTAGAGGACAAAGAGTAAAATGAATAAAACGAGAAGCAGTAGTATTAGTGTATTATTTAAAAATTCATATATGGTTACTAAAAGAATCATCTAAAATAAAGAAAATGAAAATAAAGGGTTGTCTAGGACTAGAATGGACAAAGAGTAAAATGAATAAAACGAGAAGCAGTAGTATTAGTGTATTATTTAAAAATTCACATATGGTTACTAAAAGAATCATCTAAAATAAAGAAAATGAAAATAAAGGGTTGTCTAGGACTAGAATGCACAGGAATAAGGAACTACTGTTTTCTACTGTAAGCTTTTTATTGCTACTTGATTTTTAACTATGTTCATGTATTATACTGGTAAACATACAAGATGAAAAATAGAGAAAAATTTTAAAAGTTTACTGAGGCCACTCTATAAATATGCGGCATTTTATGGTAAGTTTTGAGAGCATTGGAGAAGTGAACTTGTTCTTTACATTTCATATTCTGAAAAGTTAGAATATTTTGTATTTATTCAAATTTCAAAAAAGTGAGTAACCATAAGGTCCCAATGAAAAGTATTATTATATTTACTGAGTTTAAAAAGCTGAATTCTTAGTCTGTGGCCAAGATTTGCTTTTTAACTGTTGCTCATATTTAAAAAGCATGCTGCTTTTTCTGCTAATGCACTTTGGTTACAGTGAAAATTCACAGTGGCATGAATGTGGAAATCTGTAGTAAGGCTATAAGAAATCTATGTCCAGAAAAACTCCCATAATCTTGCTTCCTTCAATTAGAATGCCAAACATCACTAGGTATTCCTGGAATTCAGGTACAACTAATGAAGAAATAGTGAGTGAATTCCTTGAGGTCTGAAATTATATGACCAGAGAAGCACAAGTCTTTCCTGAGCCACAATATGAGTGTGACAGGTAAAGTATTGGATCCTGTGCCTGGCCATACTCAAAAAGTACAGGGGAAATAGGTGTCTTTAGTTAAAGTCACCTCTGTATTTTCAGTTGACATTGACAAAATGAAAATTTGTGATGATCAAGTTTATATTTGCTATAATATAAACTTGGAGGAGGGTTCCTTCTAGGTATATGTGTATCTATAGGTAAGTATGCTCATGCATATGTATTATACACATATTCAAAATATGAATATGTAAAAAGTGATGACTGATTTTTTTATCCTAACTTACCAACATTTTATATATCTAAATACTTGCTGTCGATTCCAAGATGGCGACGGGTCTGGAGCGGCCGTGCCAGGAGACAGCGCTGTGATACCAGAGTACTAATTGCATTTCCAANGCGCTGCCACGCTCCCAAGCGGCGCACTGTAGCAGTGCGCCACCGGGCCGGCCCAAAATTTGATGAGTTTTGATATATATTACCTCACTAAGATTTTTTTAAAAAGCAATTGTACTGATGTATATAATGGGAATAAGGTAATTTATGGGTAATTAAAAAGTATTAAATGCAAATTGAATTCATCCAACAAATGTTTGTTGAGTATGTACTATATTCCAGGTGCTGTAATGGAACTATGGATGAATAGACTAAGAACATCAACATATTTCCTACCCTCATGGAGCTTATATTCTAGTTGGTGTGACAAAAAAATAACCAGTAAAAGATTACATAAATAAAGTAATGATTTAAAAGTGCTAGAGACAGTGGAAAAGGAAGGGATATCAAGACAAAGCTCAACAGGGAAGGGATATTTTAGGTAAATATCAGGGAAGTCAGCCAGGGAAGTCCCTTTTGGACCTGTGATATGTAAGCTGACATGTAAAAGAAGAGAAGAGAATAATCACGTGATGTGGTGTGGGAAGAATTTTCTACATGGAGTAGAAAACACATGCAAAATTCTTGAGGCAGAATAAAGACTGCATGTGGCCTAGAAACAGCTAACAGGCCAGTATTGGTGGTTTGTGGTGACTCAGGAGGACAAAAATGCCCCCTGACACTGTAGAGATGGGAAGAGGCTGAAACATGCTAGAATTTTCATCAAGGAGAAACATTAGAGTGGCCTGAATTAGCATAGTAATAGAGATAGAAAAGAGAAAAATTCAAAATATATTTCATAAGTAGGACAGATAATATCAGCTGATGGATTAGACGTGGAAAGTAAGAATGAAGCAGCAGAAAGAATTAAGACTGCCTCCCAAGGTTCTTGTTGAAGAAGGTAAGAAATGGTTGTGCCATTTCACAGAGATAAGTTAGGCTGAAAAAGTTTTAGGGAAGATCATGATTTCCACACTGGCCATGTTATTTTAAAAGGTGGGTGTGAGGCATTTCAGTAGAGGTGGAAAAGAGTCAAGTATGCAAGAGAAAAGGGCTGAGACTGGGATATCAGTATGAGAGTCATAAGCACAAAGATGATGTTTCAAGCCTTGGGAATATGAGACCATCTTGGGAGAGACTAGACAAAGGGTGAGAGAGGGTTCAGGCCTGAGCAGGAAGGAACTTGGCATTTAGGGGATGGGATGAGAAAGAGGTGGTGAAGATGTGCAAAGAGTGGCCAGTGAGGATGATGGAAAACCAGTAGTTTTGGGGGTCAAGAAACCAA
>NW_007726805.1:0-17319 GCF_000696425.1 Galeopterus variegatus
TCTAAGAGTTTTTTTGTAGATGATTTGGGCTGTTCAATATATAGGTTCATGTCATCTGCAATCCTCTAAGAGTTTTTTTGTAGATGATTTGGGCTGTTCGATATATAGGTTCATGTCATCTGCAATCGGTCATTTTCAATGTTAAGCTATTGTGAATAGAGCTGCTGTGGACATGCTTATAAAAGTCTTTTTGGGTGAACATGCATTTATTTCTCTTGAGTATATACTAAAGACAGAGAATTACTGGGATATATGGTAGGTGTAGATTTAACTTTATAAGAAACTGGCAAATGATTTTCTAAAGTTATACAATTTTATGCTGACCATACCAAGTGTTATAAAAGATATTGAAAAACTGGAACTGTCATGCATTGTGGGTGGAATGTCAAATGGAAAACCATTTTGGAAAATAGTTTGGCAGTTGTTTAAAAACTTAAACATCCAACCTACCATAAAACTCAACCATTCCACTCCTAGTTATTTGTTCAAGAAAAATGAAATGACATTATATGTCAACGCAAAGACTTGTACACAAATGTACAAGTCTTTATTTGTATCAGGCAAAAGTTGAAAACTATCTAAATGTCCATCAACAGGTGAATGAACAAATTCTGGCACATACATTTAATGAAATGCCACCCAGCAATAAAAAGGAACTATTGACACATGTAATGACATGGATGAATCTCAAGATAATTATGCTGAATAAAGAAGAGGAAATGCTTTCAATTCCAATTTGCAAACTAATCTATAATGACACAAGGCAGATAACTTTTTGTATGGAGTGGAGGGTGAGAAAGACGGATTACATAGGTGTGTTAGTCCATGTCTGTTGTTTATAAGAGAAATACCTGAAACAGGGTAATTTATAAAGAAACAATTTTTATTGCTTACAGTTTTGGAGGCTGGGAAGTCCAAAATCCAGGGAACACCTCTGGTGAGGGCCTCTTTGGTGGTAATACTACAGCAACGCAGAATATCACATGACGAATATAGCAGGAGCAGATAGAGAGAGATTAAACTTCTCACTGGCTTTTTTATTTGGTTATTTTATTTTATTTCTTATTTATTTGTTTATTTTGGCTCTTTTTTATTAAGCCTTCAGAACCACGCCCATGAATGAAATCATGGAGTATATATCACCATTAAACCATCAATGGATTAATCTATTTACTAGGGCATAGTCCTCACAATCTAATCACCTCTTCAAGGCCCCACTTTTCAATTACCACAGTAGGGTTTCCTACTCTCTTAACACTGTCACAGTGGGTGTTAAGTGTCTAATACATGGAACTTTGGGGGACACAATTCAATCCACAGCAAATGGTGAATGAAACTTTTGGGGCGATGGATATGTTCTTTATATTGATTGTGGTAGTGGTGTATTTATATGGCAAAACTCATCACATTGTACACTTTAAATGTGCTGTTTAGTTTACATCATTAAACCTCAATAAAGCTAGTTAAAAAAAAAAAACAAGTTGATACCTACTCCTAGTTGTGCAAAGAAACCCCCCCCCCAAACCCCAAAACCAAAAAACAAACCACAAGTTGAGCATTGTTTCTTCCTTTTCTATTTTCTGGAGAAGTATATATAGAACTCGTATTTCTTCCTTAAAAGTTTGAGAGAAATCATCGGTACCTGGGTTTTTTTTTTTTTTCTCTCTCCTTTTTGGGGTTGGGTTGCGGGGAGATGGCTCTTAATTGCAGATTCAGTTTCTTTAACAGATGTATGACTATTAAGATTCTATTTCTTCTTGTTTTAGTTTGTAGAAGTTATGCTTATTAAGAAATTTTTCTATTTCCTCTGTTGTCAAATTTGTTGTCATGGTTGTAACATCGCCTTATATTTTATGATATCAGTAGGATCTATAGTAATGCTCTTTTTCATTTATATTATTGCTAATTATGACTTTTATTAATTTTTTCAAGGAATCAAACATGCTAAAAGATTATAAAACTACAAAACAGTTGCCCCAGCAATAGCACCAACACAGGATGTTAGACACTTATTCTGGCACAGTAGTCACTGCCACCTGCACATATTAGATGGAGTACATTTTTAGGTTAGAACTGTTAGAATTTGCTGGTGGATTGGATGTTGGTTGAGAGAAAACAAGAGCAATAAAAAAAAGAACGTTATTATTATGTTTTGCTGTACAAAAAAATCTAGTTTGTATAGGCCACATTTATTTATTTTTGGATTCCCTAAGTGGTACTAGGGAAGATTTGGGTGGAAGCAGTTTTAGGTGTAGGGAATCAAGAGCTCTGTTTTGGGTATGTTCTGATGAAAAAATCTATTAGCCAACTGGGAGTTGGCCTCTCTCTCCCTCGGTCATCCTCCGTCGTTTTTACACATGGGCTTCTTTATTCTCTCTCCTCCACTCTTCTAGTACATGTAGCTGGAGTCATGGCCTTCTGCAAAACACAAGTTTCATATCTTGTAGTTTTTCTGAGCAGACACTTAATTTCATATATTTTTGGCTTCATTTAGTCTTTTTGGCTACTTTTCATTTCATTAATAATATTGTCAGAAAAGGATCCTGATTATTCAAGTTTGGTTTAGAATCCCACATGTGTTCCAGTGAAATCTGTTCAGGTGGAACAGGGTATTCTGTACAAAATGACTATTCCTATAGTAACCATGTGAAAAATTGAACTGTTTCTCTTAAACACAGGACAAATGATATGTAGGAAATAATATGAACAATTAAAAGGTAATCTGATTATTCATGATTTTGTCAAATGCCGATAATTGCAACTATACATAATCCCTGTGGCAGAGATTATTGCTTAACAAAGATTCCATGTTCTCCTTTAGCTTTAATGGACTCCTTTTAGTGAGGCAGGACCATGCGACTAGTTCTAACCAATGGGCTGAGGCAGTAGAGGTCCATGTGTGATTCTGTAGTCTTTTGTCCTCTGCTGTGGCGACTAAAGGGTTTCCATGTTCTAGACAGTACAGCTACAAAATGGAGAGCCTCTGTAAGCCTGGGTCCCGTGACTACATGGAACAGAACCCTCTGCCAGTTTGCATGGGGCAAGCATTCTGAACAATAAATAAAAACTTTGTTTTGGAGCTGATTATTGCCACAGCAAACCTAGCTTATTCTGATGAATGCAAACCTACAAATTGATTTTTATCATCTTTGATCTTTACAACAATTCTTTTAAGTGGGAAATATTGTGCTTTTTTTTTTTTATTTGAAAAAGCTGATGTTTGGAGAGGGTAAGATACTGTAAAAATTTACACAGTTATTGAGTAACAGAGAGGACACAAGTCCATCTTTATTTTAAAATCCCATGCATTTCTGCAGCTACACCCCTTGTCAATCAAATTTTATTTTTACAAAATTGTGTAGAGGAATATGTTAGTCTGTTTCTCTTGCTTATAATAAAATACACGGAACTGGGTAATTTATAAGAAAATGAAATTTATTGCTTGCAGTTTCAGAGGCTGGGAGGCCACAGTTCAGGAAACACATTTGGTGAAAGCCTTGGTGGTGGCAACAGTGACCCAGGGGTCTCATGTGGCAGAAAATGGCAGAACAGAGAAACTAACCTCTCACGTGCTCTCCTCTTAAAGCCCTCAGAACCACGCCCCTGCCCACCATTATTAATCCATTCGCTAGGCATGGTTCTACAATCTAATCACCTCTTCAAGGCTCCCCCTTTCAATTACCATAATAGGATCTCCCACCCTCAACAGTTACAGTGATAATTAAGCTTCTAATATATAAACTTTGGGGACACAATTCAATCAATCCACAGTAAGGAGGTAGAAAAAAGATAAGAACAATACTTTTTTCCTCAATCTTTGCAGTTGCCATAACATGCAAATAAAATAATGACAACATTATGCAAGACTCATTCAAAAGCTGCAACTTATTTATAGGTATACCAAAAGCTGTACATATTTAATAAATAAAATTTGATAAATTTGGACATATGCTTATGTATGATACACTTACACAATCAAGGTAATAAACATGTCCATCACTTCCAAAAGTTTCCTTGTGTCCCTTTGATTTTTTTTGTGTGTGGTGAGAACACAAATGAGATCTATCCTCTTAATAAACTTTTATTTTTTTGTTTTAACTTCTCAATATACATTGTAGTTGATTTTCGTGACACTGTATCTGTCCCTCTTTTCCGCTCCCTCTCTCCCCTTCCCCCATCATATCTGTTCGCTTTTAGTAAACTTTAAATGCAGAACACCATATTGTTAACTATAGGCCCTATGTTGTACAGCAGATATCTAGAACTCATGAATCTTGTGTAACTGTAACTTTATACCCACTGAACAACATATCCTACTTTCCATTTCCCCCCATCTCCTGACAACCATCATTCTACTTTATGCTTCTATATATTTGAATATTTTAGATACCTCATATAAGTGAAATCATGCAGTATTTGTTTTTCTGTGGCTAAGCTATTTCGTGCAACGTAATGTTTTACACATACCTCCATATTGTAGCAAATGGTAGGACAGTCTTCTTTTTTTAAGGCTGATATTTCATTGAATGTATACACCACATTTTGTTTGTCCATTCATCTGTTGATAAACATTTGTATTATTTCCATATCTTGGCTATTGTGAATAATGTTGCAATAAACATGGCGATGCAGGTATCTTTTTTTGAGATCCTGATTTCAGTTCTTTTGGGTATATATCCAGGAATGGGATTACTGGATCATATGGTAGTTCTGTTTCTAATTTTTTGAGAAAACTCCATACTGTTTTCCATAGTGGTTGTACCATTTATATTCCCACCAACAGTGTCCAAGGCTTCCAATTTCTCCACATTCTCTCCAACACTTATTATTTTTTTTGATAATAAATAGCTTTCCTAACAGGCATGAGGTGATATCTCATTGTGGCTTTGATTTGTGCTTCATTGATGATTAGTGATGCTTAACATTTTTTCATATACCTGTTGGCCATTTGTAGGTCTTCTTTGAAGTAATGTCTATTCAGGTCTTTTGCCCATTTTTTTTTTTTTTTTGTCTTTTTTTTCGTGTCCGGCAACGAACCGCAACCCTCAGTGTCGCGCCCGTACCGGACCGGGACCGGCAACGGGATCGCAACCCTCGGTGCTGCGCCCGCCCCTCGCTCAGCCAGTGAGCGGGAACCGGTCTGTATGTGGGATCCGAACCCTTGGCGGGAGCGCCACCGCGCTTCCCAAGCGGCACACTGTAGCAGTGCGCCACCGGGCCGGCCCATTTTGCCCATTTTTAAATATAGTTACTATTATTATTTTTTTTATAATTGAGCTTTAGGAATTCCTTTTATATTTTGGAAATTAACTCCTTATTAAATATATGGTTTGTGGGTATTTTCTCCAATTCTACTGGTTACCTTTTTACTCTGATAATCATTTCCTTTGCTGTGCTGAAGGTTTTTGGTTTGAAGTAATACCCCTTGTCAAATTTTACTTTTTTTGTTGGGTAATGGGCATAAAGAAAAATCATGATTTGTATTAATGAATATGCTAATAATAATTTTAGAAATTTGCTTTTTTTGCCTATGCTTTTGGTAGCATATCCATGAAATCATTGCCAAGACCAATGCCATGAATATTTTCCTCTATTTTTTCTTTTAGGAATTTTATAGTTTCAGGTCTTACATTTAAGTTTTTAATCCATTTTGAGGTAATTTTTGTGTATGAGTAAGAGAGGGTCCAATTTCATTCTTCTGTGTGTGATTATCCAGTTTCCCCAGCATCATTTGTTGAAGAGACTGTCCTTTCCCCATTATGTACTCTTGGCACCCTTGTTAAAGATCAGTTCACTGTATACATGTAGGTTTATTTCTGGGGCTATCTATTCTGTTCCATTAATCTATATGTCTGTTTTTCTGTCAGTACCATACTGTTTTATTTACTGTAACTTTTAAATACATTTTGAAATCAGGACTTGTGATGCTTCCAGCTTGTTTTTTTCCTCAAGGTTGCTTAGGCTATTCTGGGTCTTTTGTTTTTCCATATGAACATATATATATATATATATATATATTTAATTGAAGCATAATTAATTATACATATTTTTGGGGTACAGTGCTGACTACCATCACCTGTGTACAACATGTGATGATCCAATCAATACTATTAGCATATTCATTATTAAAAATTGTAATTATTCTTTGTGCCCTTTACCTAATATCTTCCCAATCCCCTTCCCTCCTCCCTTCCCACCTCTAGTAAATATAGATTTGTTCTCTCCTTCTGAAAGTTCAACATATTATTGTGGTTCTTTGTCTTCTTTTCTTTTCTTTACCTTGCCTCTCTTCCTTCCTTTCTTCCTTCCTTCTTCTTTCTTCTTTCCTAGCACCCACTTATGAGTGAGAACATGCAGTATTTTTCTTTCCGTTTCTGGCTTATTTCACTTAACATAATTTTCTCCAAGCTCATCCATATTGCTGCAAGTGGCAGAATTTTATTCTTTTTTTATGGCTGAATAGTATTCCATTGTATATGTATATACCACATTTTCCTTATCCAGTTGTCTGTTGATGGATATTTAGGTTGATCCATATTTTGGCTATTGTAAATAGAGCTGTGATGAACATGGGAGTGCAGGTATCCCTTCAACATGATGACCTCCATTCCTTTGGGTATATATCTAGAAGTGGGATCGCTGGATCATATGGCAGTTCTATCTGTAGTTGTCTGAGAAACAACCATACTGTTTTCCATAATGGCTGTACTATTTAACAGTCCCACCAACAGTGTAGAGGGGTTCCCCTTTCTTCACATCCTTTCATGATAAAGCAAATTAGGTATAGAAGGAAAGTATCTCAACACAATAAAAGCCATATAATAAAAGCCATATTGGTTTGTATATCACAAACCGATCACCAATATCATCCTGAATGAACAGGAACAGACAAGGATGCCCAGTATCACCACTCCCATTTAATATAGTATTGGAGGTACTAGCCAGAGCAATCAGGCAAGAGAAGAAAATAAAAGGCATCAAGACTGGAAAAGACAAAGTCAAACTGTCTCTGTTTGCAGATTACATGATCTTATATGTGGAAAAACCTAAAGACTCTACCAAAAAACTCTTAGAGCTGATTAACAATTTCAGTAATCTTGCAGGATATAAAATCAACACCCTCAAATCAGTAGCATTTTTCTACTCTGATAACAAACTAGCAGAAAAAGAAATCAAGAAAACAAGCCCATTTACCATAGTCACCAAAAAAACAACAACAAACAACAACAACAACAACAACAACAACAAAAACAACGTAGGAATCAATTTAAATTCCATTTGAATTTTAAGGTTTATTTTCTCTTTCTATAAGAAATGCCATTAGGACTCTGATGGGAACAGCATTGAATCTGTAGATCACTTTGGGCAGAATGGACATTTTAACAGTATTAAATCTTCCAACCCACGAATGTGGATGCCTTTCCACTTATTTCTGTCTTCTTTAATTTCTTTCATCAATGTGTAGTAGCTTTCAGTGTACCAGAAACAGCAATTTAGAGAAGAGACTATTAAGCAAAGAGTTAGGACCCTGTCCTCAAGGAGTCACCATCTGATGTGGGCAGTAATTACTTCTCTAATTATAGGGGCTAATTTTACCTGAGACGGTAATACCAATTACAACTATTTGCTACAGGTCTACCACTGCTGACTTTGTAGACCCTGTGAACGAGTTTATTGAAAGCAATAATTGTCATGAGTTAGTCACTGTATTTAGGAATAGGAGAAACGAAGGAATTGGAGATCCAGAATCTAGAGAATTGTCACCTGAGAAATGGATTTTGTTGTAGTCTTGAAGATATTAAGAACCATTTAAGAAAACATAAGAGGAAGAGTAGCCAAAAGAAAGCCAAAAGAAAGCCAAAAGAAAGCCTCTCTCCTCTATGACTCTTTCTATACCAAATTAGAAATTCTACTGGGTTCACAGGTTCTTTTTATTAACTTCCTCATAATGAGTTGGAAGGTTACCCATAACATAAACAAACAAACAAACAAACCAACCAACCCCTTATTCTCCTGTTAGTATGATTCTTAGCTGTAATTTTCCAGAGTGAGTAAAATCCAGTATCAATGAACACAGTGAGGAAAGGATAAAGAAGTAGCAGCTGGAAGCCCAAGCATGGCTGATATGGGGAGAGGGAGGTTGGATGTAGTGATCAGTTTACTTATGACTATGCTATTTGTTTAGCTCTGAGACGTCAGAAAGTAGTCATAAAACCCAGAGAGTTTGGGGGTGGGTTGAAGAGGGAGAGGAAAGAAGAGGGAGGTGGTGGGAGTCATCCAAACAAACTTTTCCAAACTCACAGATTTCTCTGCAGGGCTGGTGACTCCTGTCCTCTTCTCAGGTGCTGATGAAATCCACCTGCTGTCCCTTGTTGGGGGCAAGCACCAGAAAGAAGAGGGAGGTGGTGGGAGTCATCCAAACAAACTTTTCCAAACTCACAGATTTCTCTTCAGGGCTGGTGACTCCTGTCCTCTTCTCAGGTGCTGATGAAATCCACCTGCTGTCCCTTGTTGGGGGCAAGCACCATACGGTGTTGGTGCCCATCAGAGTATAAAGATCTGGGGAGAAGATGGGTCAGGATGAATGACCCTTGCCTGAAGCTACACCCTTTGGGAACTGGAGTTCACCAATGACTTTTCTGAATGCAGCTTTTACATCTTTGTTTCTCAGACTGTAGATTAAGGGGTTCAGCATAGGGATGACCACAGTGTAAAAGACAGACATGATCTTGTCCTCCTCTGGGGATTTGTTTGAGTTACTTCTCGGGTACATAAAGGCAAGAGTCCCAAAGAACAGGACAACAGTGGTAAGGTGGGAGGTGCAGGTGCAGAAGGTCTTGGCTCGCTCACCAGCAGACTTCACCCTCAGGATGGCTCTAATGATGAGCATGTAAGAGACCAGGATGATCGTAACATTGGCCAGGAACATGAGTTCTGCAAAAAAGAGAATGGCAATCTCACTTTGTGTCATGCTGCTGCAGGTGAGCTTCAGCAGGGGTGAGGGGTCACAGAAGAAGAAGTTGATCTCATTGTCATCACAAAAGGAGAGGGTGAAAGTGCACATGGTACGCAGGATGGCCCCCGACACCCCACGCATATAGGCCCCGGCCAACAAGCCCCTGCAGGTGCCTGGAGTCATAGCCATGTTGTAGTGCAGTGGGTTGCTAATGGCGACATAGCAGTCATAGGCCATCACTGCCAGCAGGCAACACTCTGTGCCTGCACAGATGGTGAAGAAAAAGAACTGGGCAGCACAGCAGCCATAGGAGATGACCTTCTTGCCTGTGGCTAGTGTGGCCAGGATCTGAGGGGTGATGACTGAGGCATAACAGGCATCCAGGAGGGAGAGGTGAATCAGGAAGAAGTACACTGGGGTGTGGAGTTGGATGTCTGCTTGGATTAGAATAATCATCCCCACATTCCCTAGAAGAGCGACAAGATAGAAACTGAGAAACACCAGGAAGAGCAGAACTGCCAGTTCAGGGTGATTTGTGAAGCCCACGAGAATGAACTCTGTCACAGTGGTGAGATTTCTTTCGGTCATAGACTCAATATAGCTGGTTGGCCTGAAGAGGAGAATGGAATTAGATATCCCAGAACTGAGGGCCTTTGCTTTCTTCAGTATCAGATGTTACGTGAATGTCTCAGATATTTTCTGTTCAGAGAGAGAAGAAAATATATACCATCTTAGGAATCCACAATTGGCATTTACTGTGAAGAGCTGTTACCTGTGTTTATACCACTACGAAATTGGACCTTGGGGCAGCATTTTTAAAATTCACTTGCTTATTGTCTGGAATATTCTCTGAGACCAGAGAACCTTAGGCTATCAAGTCTTGAAGGGACAATTATGGAATCCTTTTGTTCTAGAATATTCTCAGCAAATTGTCATCTGGCCCAGGTGTACACCAGGGCTGCCTCATATGGCTCCCGGCTGTGACTGAGTAACTCCAGGCAGGGCCATTCATACAGACTGTGGTGTGAATGGTGCCTCCAGAGTTGTCAGATGCAGGGCCCTGTGTTAATTCTTTATGTGAGGGGGACTTTATGGCCATTCTACCTTTGGAAAATTCTGCCAGTTGAGAAAGCCAAATTGCTCTTTCTCAGAAGAATAGTGATTACCAGAGGCAGGCAAAGGGGCAGGGGGTCGGGGGGGGGGAGGGATGGGGAAAGACTGGTACAAAGTTACAAAGTTGCGGTTAGATAGGAAGAGCAAATTCTGGCAGTCTGTCTAGGGTTCTGGCACTCTAGGGTGACAATAGCTGATAAAATTGTACTGTGTATTTCAAGATAGCCAGAAAAGAGGATCTTGAATGTTATAACCACAAAGAAATTATCAGTGTTCAGGTGACAGATATGCTAACTATTCTCATTAGATCTTTGTACAATGTATGCATGTATTGAAACAACAAACTTCTACCCCATAAACATGGACAATGAAAAAAATTGCTTTTTCTGTACCTTCCACACATTGGTATTATTCTTGGTACTGCATGTTGGGTAAAACCATTCTCTGCCAAGGCAGGTGGTGGTAATACCCACTTTTATCCAGTTGTCTCTTCTCCAAGTCAAACATTCCCAGTCATTTCAGCAATTACTTCTGAGTCCTTTCATAATCTATTTTTGCTTTCTTACGAACCAGGTCATTGCCTGTCTTCAATCTCTTTTCTTGAGAGACCCCTAGAGAAAGTGATTCTGTGGCCATCATTAGATTTATGAGGCCCTTATTTTGTGCTGGACATTTTCACATTAACTTAGTGATTCCTCCCGATAATCCTGGAATAGCCATTATGAGTTTCAGTCTTGAAATGTGTTATCCAAGTTTTCAGAAAGTTAAGGAGACTTGTCAAGGCATAAATTGTAAGTGCAGGAGCCAGGATTTACACCATCATGTCACGACTCCAGGCATTGCTTGCTCTCTCTCCCATGCTGGTCCTTTGTGAGCATAAGCCTCTACTCCAACTCTTAGCTGCTGTACTCCAGAGGTAATTCATGGAAAGGGGTTTAGAGTATTTGGTAGAACCAGTTTTCTATAGAAATCAGTTTGATTCTTCACTTTCTTTTTGACAGCTACTGATTGCTCTGGGCTCTGTTCTCCAGGATGATGCCTCTGGGGAGTGGAGGTGCAGGCTGCTCCATCAGGGATTCCAAGACTCACCGGGAGGCTGGCTAGAGTCAGGATTTAAGGACTTGTTTGTGCAATATGGGGTTCCAACTAGCCATAGAACTTCCACAGAACCTTTTAATCCTGGGGATTTCATGGGTCTGAAGGGCTCATAAGTCCTTCAGACTTAGAAAGAATACCAGCTCCACCAAATTTTTAATAATCAACAATTCTAATAAATGTGCAGAAATCAATGCCTGTGAAATCTATTGATTAGCAGTAGCTTGTTCACGGACTACCTTGGTCTCGCCCGTTGCTCGCATCTCCTTTGACCTGCTCTCATTGACCTGGTCTAATGGAAACTGAAGATGGGAGGAAGTTGTACATTACTGAACTTAAGGAGATTCTCAGGACCTTAAGGGCAGGAGTTTAGGCATCTTTTCTCCAGAGCATTGCTGTAACTGTGATTATTCTGTGCTCCAAGTGTCTGCTCCTTTCTCTCCTTATGTCAAATAAGTTTCCCATCATTTTAAAATCTTCTCTGCTTCCTCATAAATTTGACTTAAACATGGCTGTGTCTCATCACCTCATCGAGGTCCATCACCATTAGTTCCATTGAAACAAAAAAATTATTTCAGGGTTTCTTAGTTCAAATACTTTAAAAAGAAAATTTGACTTATCTAGCTGCCGCCTTTGGCAGCCAGTACATAAATTAAAAAGTTGAAGATACGTAGCCAGCCTACATGTTAACTGCTTTGTCCAAAGGGACAGTTACATGACACAAAATGTAAGTTTCATGCCTTCAGCCTGGGCTGTAGATGGGGCTGGGATTGTGACATCTCTTCTAAATTTGTCCTTACTGTGGCCATAACTCACTTTGGAACTTTCTAGTATATACATCTTGAGTTGTCATCCAAATCTATTATTCTATTCTATGACTTAATAACTCCTTCCCTTGTGGAAGCATTTTCCATAATTTAGTCACAGTCCTTTTTTTTGTATATAAATTTAGAAGTACAAAATCCATGCTTTAGGACATGCTTCACTAAATGATTTCCAAGTACTCTTTTTGTTATGCCTATCTCTGAATCATAAGTCTGTAAATATAAGTTTCTTTAAAGCTCCTTGAAAGATTACTCTGAGTGTTTGAATGTGTGAACTAAATAACCAGCAAATTCAGATTTCTAAATAATCATATGCTTTATGAACTTATAGCAATATCTCACTACCTAGTAGAATTTATGCTGTCGTGATTGGCCAACCATAGCACCTTTTCCCCTAGATGGTCACAATCTTTCAGTCCAGCTCTTGGACATGTTGCATTGGACTTCCGTAACTTTGTTCACACAGCCTGAGCACGGACACCATCATGCTTGAAGTGACCTCTTTTGCCTAGAGGGATACGTTTATCTGGCAGCTCTCTCCTGGAGGGAGGTAGCTACAACTTGTATCTATTCAAGACAATGATTGTCTCAATGGAAAAACCTACACAGTAAGAGCATTCCTGAGACCCTGAGCTTGTCTGTTAGTTTCTGTGTCCACATCTGTCCTATGCCCTACATTTCAATGTAGCATTGTGTCAGATGAGTATCTGGTGATTGGTTTCTTTTTGTCTCCAGTGTGAAGGGTTACTATGCACATGGCTGTCAGGATGGGCTCAGCAGGGACTGAGACAGTGGGACTGGTGGCTCACTGTGTTCCCCTCCATGCTTGTGGAAAGCACCCACGATTCCCCCCAGAGACCCAAGACTTACAGACACAGAGCCTTAGAGCTGGAAAGACCCTTGTGGTTCTGTGATTTTCCAGTCCTGCTCCTTAGAACCTTAACCTTCCAGAGATGCCTCCAGGGGACACAGTGGTGGGATATGAAGGAAAGGCTGAGCAGGTGGGTGCTGCCATCTCAGCCCCAGCTTCAGACAAAGCAGCAGTTCTTCTAACACTTGTAAGCAACGAGGTGCTTCCACTCATTTGGTTTGGAAACAGAATTCCACTGTTAAAAAGAGATTTGAACACACCTGGTCTACTACATTTTCTTCATTTGGCAGAAGAGACGATTGAAGCCCAGAGAAGAAGTAACTTCTACCCAGTGTGTCAGAAAACATTTCCTTCCAAATTAATCTTGGTAGGGCCTCAACTCTAGCATCTCATTTCTTGCCTCAGGAAAGGCTACAGAGTCATAAACGTGCAAACCAGGAATAATAGGTCCAGGCTGGGACCACAGGGCTGAGAGGATTGCTATAGCACAGCCGGACTCTCAGAGGCCTGGAGACAGTGTTTCCCAACTCATGACCTCCCTCTTCCTATAACATCCATTTCCACATTCCCTTCTCAAAAGCCTTTTGTGACAGATGTCTTTCTCTCTGACCTCACCAGCTAGGACAGCCTCCTCAGGAAGGATGGGCCCACTCTCCATCCGTGCTCTGGGCACTTGGTGACAGTATGGTGTCACGGGAGTAATGATATCTCTATGCCAACGATTGTCCTCTGCACTTGACATATTTATTATTGATAACTTCCTCAGCAAGATATATATTTCTATTCCCTTTGTACAGAAGACAAAATTGAAAGTTTGGGAAGATAAACAACTTGTCTGAAAGGTCACACAGACAAAATTTAAATTATGTTAAAAAATTTGGAGAGCACATTCAATAATCTCTGGAATACATTTTATCTCCCAATGAAATATAGTTACAGGATTTACGTTACCTCACAGGGGAGGAGTGGTCCTTGCGCTCCTGAGAGGAACTTCTGTGAAGCACTGTTAGTATTTTCTCCTGCTTTCTGAGTAGGTCCAAGGAGATTGCTGCTGTGGGGATCTGAAATTCATAGAAAATGCAATTACCTAACATTCCTTGAGCCAATTTTATGCATATGCTGGAAACCCGCTTTTGAACAGGCCCCTAGAAGGTAGCAGGGCCAGACCGTGTGCCCAGTTTTATCCAGAGATCCTGGATGAAATTCAGAGCTGTCCACTTCAAAGCTTCTCCAGATGGCTAACAGTTTTGACTTCTTGCTCAAACAACCCAATTAGGATCATGGAGTTTCTGAATTGTTGAGTTTTCTGATCCAATGGAATCCATTGGTGGTTTTATTATTTTGTAGATATTACCTAATATGATGCTTGTGTGAGAAGGTGATCATGACAAATGAGAGACAGAGAGACTCTCTCTTTCTACATAATTCACTGGGATGACTTACCTGCCTTCAGTGGGGTTTGTGGGAGCCCAGTCTTGTCTGCAAATCACAAATTAAAGAGTGAGACAGGGCTTCCAATTTCTGGGAGAAGCCAGCTCCTTTCAGTGAGAGTTGACTGCAGGGGTATTAGATCCCTCTCTCTCTTCATCTAGGAAAGTAAATGGTCTGGGGATTAAAAGGCTCAGGAGGGAAGTGGCTTACCCTGAATGACATCACTTCTCCTGATTCTCTGTGGGAATGAGCATTGTCACTTTCGCGCTGCCTCTTCAGCTCTGGAAGGAAAGGGAGAGAGAATCCAGCCTGACTTTAACACATCACAGATGAGGAGGCAGACCCAGAGGGGTTGTGTGTCTCACCTAAGGTCACACAGCTTCTCGACTGGAAGCTAGAGGTTGTGTGGTAGTGAAAGGTGGCTATGTCAGGAGGAAGAGCTGGACTATCCAGCTATGGTGGGTTTGACCAGGTTGGAGTCACCTATTAGCTTAGTTTGTTCAAGAATTTTGCTTCCTTCTAAATTCAGTTTGAATCTCACTACTTCTAGGACGATGACTAACTTCCTCATAGGCAGTTCTTCAGCCCTCAGTGAGCCTTACATGGCTTACCTCTCCATCCTATATTGTGGCAGAGTCTTGAGCACCAGGCTTCTTTCAGATTAACCACCTGCCTTCCAGAATATTCTCTGGGATAAGTGTTCAGTCCTACAGGGTATTTAAGTTTGAAATGAAGAAAGTCTGCTTTGAAAATTGAAACTTGAAAATTGCTAAGAGAGTAGATTTTAATTGTTCTCACTCCAAAAAAAAAATGTGAGGTAATGGATATGTTAATTAGCTCGATTTAGCAGTTCCACAATGTATACAGAATATCAAAGCATCGTGTTGTACACCATAAATGTATACAATTTTATCTGTCAATTAAGAAGATAAATAGAAAGAAAAACTGGTTTAATGGTGGAAAATTAGTAACAACAACAGAGCAGGGAAAAAAGTCATTATACTGTGGAAAAGACTTCCTTGAATCCCATTATGTTGTTGCCAAGGAAAGAGGAGATACTACTGTCTGACATGGGCCCAGAACCCACGACTCAGGCCTTCATGCCTGCTTAGGGTGAAGTGGGGCTTCAGATTTTATTTACGTGCTTTTTTTGTTGGGAAATATAATATACATACCAACAAGTACATAAGAATAGATGCAGTTTAATAAAAAATTATAAAACAAATACCCAGGCAATCACTATCAGACCAAGAAAAGAAGAGTACTTCCTCTCTCCAAATATTCCTGTGAGGATCTCCCCCTTTCCAATCCCCCCTTGCTCCTATATCTTGGCTGTTTACTGGTTTAATTTAAGGCTTTGTCATCTGTGTACATATCCCTAACAATATGAGTTTGTTTAGCCTGGTTTTGAAATACGTACGTAATATATATAGTTGTTTCTGCTTATTTTCTTTTAAGATAAATGTTTATTTCTTTTTTTACATAAAAGAATCCTGGAGATAGGCAGTCCAAGGTTCATATGGTGAATTAAAAATGTCATCAGGGGGCCGGCCTGGTGGTGCATTGCTACAGTGCTCCGCTTGGGAGCGTAGCGGCGCTCCCGCCGAGGGTTCGGATCCCACAGACAGACTGGTTCCTGCTCACTGGCTGAGCGAGGTGCAGGCCCGAAACCGAGGGTTGCGATCCCGTTGCTGGTCCCGGTCCAGTACGGGCGTGACACTGAGGGTTGCGATCCATTGCCGGACACGAAAAAAGACAAAAAAAAAAAAAAAATGTCATCAGGGACTTAGGTTTCTCTTTCTTTCTGCTCTGTTGTCTTCTATGTATCGCTCTCATCTTTAAGGTCACTTTGTAATCCACAATGGCTTCCAGGGCTTTAGCCATTACATCCACACTTCAGGTCAGAAGAATGAAAAACTGAAGGCAAGTGTTTTGAGTTTTGTGCTATTACAACTATGCCTTAGGAACATTCTGTCATATCCTGGTGCTCATGGGCAAGAGTTTCTCCAGTGTGTATAACCCCGTCACTGATTTTTAAGGGATAATGCCAAACTGTTTTACAAAACTGTTAAACCAATTAATGCTACCCATTTTTCATATTCTTATCAACATGGTGGTGTCACACTTTTTAATTTTTGCTAATCTAATGAGCTTATTGTAGTTTTAAATGAGCATTTTCCTGACTAACGTATCTCTTCTGAATAAGCATCTCTTCATAGGATAAGTAGCTATTTGGATATTCTCTACCGTGGTCAACCTGGTTTCTATTCTGAATCTCTTTTACATGTTCAGCTTCATAATGCCTGTGAAAATTTTTATTAGCCTAACATGGGTCAGGTGCTTATTCCTGAATCAATCAACTTCAGGCAGTGTGGTGGGCCATTTATTTATTTTTTTATTATTTTTAATTTTTATTTTATTTATTTTATTTTTTATGATACATACATGTGAGGTACAATGTTGATTTTCAATAATTGTGTAGAATGTGTGGTGGTTAGATCAGTATAGTTAGCTTATTTATCATTACAATACACAATCATTCTTTGTGTCCATTGACCCATTCCTCATTAGACCCCCCATCCCCTCCCGTTTTCCACCTCTAGTTTTCTAAAAGTTCAATCTATTACTGTGATTGTTGTTTGTTTGTTTGTTTCTTTCTGTGTCTCTTTATATTCATTTGTTTATTTATGGATTCAGCTCCCAGTTATGAGTGAAAGCATGAGGTATTTCTCTTTCTGTACCTGGGTTTTTTCACTTAGGATAATTTTCTCCAGGCTCATCCATGTTGTTGCAAATGGGAGTATTTCATGCTTTTTTATGGCTGAGTAATATTCCATTATGTATGTATACCACAGTTTCCTTATCCAGTCATCCACTGATGGACATTTAGGTTGGTTCTGTTGTCTACCTATTGTGAATACAGCTGCAGTAAACATGGGAATGCAGGTATACCTTTGACCTGATGTTTTCCAATCCTCTGGATATATCCCCAGGAGTGGGATTGCTGGATCATATGGAAGTTCTATCTG
>NW_007726805.1:18319-25157 GCF_000696425.1 Galeopterus variegatus
CTCGCTCAGCCAGTGAGCGGGAATCGGTCTGTATGTGGGATCCGAACCCTCGGCGGGAGCGCCGCCGCGCTCCCAAGCAGCGCACTGTAGCAGTGCGCCACCGGGCCGGCCCCTCAGAGTGGTTTTGATTTGCATTTCCCTGGTGATTAGTGATGTTGAGTATTTCTTCATATACCTGATGGCCATTTGTACGTCTTCCTTTGAGAAATGTCTATTCAGCTCCTTTGCTCATTTTTTAATTGGATTTTTTTTGTTTACTGTAAAGTTGTCTGAGTTCTTTGCATATTCTGGATATTAATCCCTTGTCAGATGGGTTTTTTGCAAATACTTTCTCCCATTCTTTAGGATGTCTTTTCACTCTATTGATTGTTTCCTTTGTTGTGCAGAAGCTTTTTAATTTGATATAATCCCATTTGTTTATTTTTTTCTTTTGTTACCTGTGCTTTTGGGGTGTTATTCATAATGTCATTGCCCAGTCCTAAATCCTGGAGTGTTTCCCCTACATTTTCTTCTAGGAGTTTTAAAGTTTCAGGCCTCTGAATATTTAGGTCTCTAATACATTTTGAGTTGATTTTGGTATATGGTGAAAGGTATGGATCAAGTTTCATTCTTCTACAAATGGATATCCAGTTTTACCAGCACCATATCGAAGAGGAAGTCTTTTCCCAAATGTATGCTCTTGGTGCCTTTGTCAAAGACCCGTTGGCTGTACAGATGTGGGTTGATTTCTGAGTTCTCTATTCTGTTCCATTGGTCTAGATGNTTTTTTTCTTTTGTTACCTGTGCTTTTGGGGTGTTATTCATAATGTCATTGCCCAGTCCTAAATCCTGGAGTGTTTCCCCTACATTTTCTTCTAGGAGTTTTAAAGTTTCAGGCCTCTGAATATTTAGGTCTCTAATACATTTTGAGTTGATTTTGGTATATGGTGAAAGGTATGGATCAAGTTTCATTCTTCTACAAATGGATATCCAGTTTTACCAGCACCATATCGAAGAGGCAGTCTTTTCCCAAATGTATGCTCTTGGTGCCTTTGTCAAAGACCCGTTGGCTGTACAGATGTGGGTTGATTTCTGAGTTCTCTATTCTGTTCCATTGGTCTAGATGTCTGTTTTTATGCCAGTACCATGCTGTTTTTGTTACTAAAGATTTGTAATATAGTTTGAAGTCAGGAAGTGTAATGCCTCCAGCTTTACTTTTTTTGCTCAGGATTGCTTTGGTTATTCAGGGTCTTTTGTTGTTCCATATGATTGTTAGGATTGCTTTTTCTAATTCTGTGAAGAATGTCATTGGTATTTTGATGGGAATTGCATTGAATCCTCAGATGGCTTTGGGTAGCATGGACATTTTTACTACATTGATTCTTCCAATCCAGGAACAAGGAATGTCTTTCCATCTCTTGGTGTCTTCTTTAATTTCAGAAGTGATTTGTAGTTCTCATTGTAGAGATCTTTCACCTCTTTGGTTAGATTTATTCATAGGTATTTTATTTTTTGGAGACTATTGTAAATGGGCTTGCTTTCTTGATCTCTTTTTCTTCTAGTTTGTTGTTGGAGTGTAAAAATGCTATTGATCTTTGTATGTTGATTTTGTATCCTGCAACCTTACTGAATTCATTTATCAGCTCTAAGAGTTTTTTGGTAGAGTTTTTGGGGTTTTCTTTATATAGAATCATGTCATCTGTGAACAGGGACAATTTGCTTTCCTCTTTACCTAGTTGGATGCCCTTTATTTCTTTCTCTTGTCTAATTGCTCTGGCAACTACTTCCAATACTATGTTAAAAAGGAGTGTAGAGAGCAGGCATCCTTGTCTTGTTCCTGATCCTAAGGGGAAAGCTTTCAGCTTTTCCCCATTCAGGATGATATTGGCAGTGGGTTTATCATATATGCTTTTTATTATGTTGAGGTACCTTCACTCTATACCTAATTCGTTGAGAGTCTTTATCATGACGACTGTTGAATTTTGTCAGTGCTTTTTCTGCATCCATTGAGATGATCATATGGTTTTTCTTCCCTACTTTGTTGATGTGTTGGCATTTATTGACTTGCATATGTTGAACCATCCTTGCATTCCTGACATGAATCCCACTTGATCATGATGTATAATGATTTTGATATGTTGCTGTATTCTGTTTGCTAGTATTTTGCTGAGGATTCTAGCATCTAAATTCATCAAGGATATCAGCCTGTAGTTTTCTTCTTTTATTGTATCTTTGTCTGGTTTTGGTATCAGGGTGATGCTGGCTTCATAGAATGAGTTTGGGAGAATGGTTTCTGTTTCAATTTTTTGGAATGGTTTAGAAAGAACTGGTATTAATTCCTCTTTAAATGTTTGGTAGAATTCAGCAGTGAAGCCATCCGGTCCTGGGCTTTTCTTTTTTGTAAGATTTCCGATTACTGCTTCAATCTCATTGCTTGTTATTGGTCTTTTCAGTTTTTCTATGTCTTCTTGGTTCAATCTTGGTAGTTTGTATGTGTCAAGAGATTTATCGATTTCCTCCAGATTTTCAAGTTTATTGGCATATAGTTGTTCATAGTAATCTCTAATGATTCCTTGTATTTCTGTGGTATTAGTTGTGATATCCCCTTTTTCATTTCCGATTTTTGTTATTTGGGTCTTCTCTCTTCTTTTTTTTAGTTAGTCTGGCTAGTGGTTTGTCTATGTTGTTTATCTTCTCAAAAAAACAACTTTTTGTTTCATCGATCTTTTGTATCATATTTTTGGTATCTGTTTCATTTAGTTCTGCTCTGATTTTAATTATTTCTTTCTGCCTACTAACTTTTGGATTGGATTGTTCTTGTTTTTCTAGTTCCTTGAGGTATAAAGTTAGGTTGTTTATTTGAAATCTTTCTGTCCTCTTGATGTGAGCATTTATTGCAATAAACTTTCATCTTAGTATTGCTTTTGCAGTATCCCATAGGTTTTGGTATGATGTGTTGTTATTATCATTAGTTTCAATAAAAGGGGTGTTTCCTTATGGATGGGCAAGGAGGATCAGCTTCTCATACAATCAGGATTGGGTAGAAGGGTTTATTGAGCACAAAATAATATATTCAACAAAAAATACATCCTTTCATCACCTTCAACTACATGGGATAAAGATAAGTTCACCTGGAACCCCAGTTAAACACTGAAGTTAATATTATTTATTGGTGCAAAAGACTGAGTTATTCATCTTCCTCAGTTCATAGCCTGCACTGACTTTTACTATCATTGGCCCATGATCTATTTCATTTTTGTCAGTTGACATGGAATTGTGGCAAGGGCCCAGGATTGACATCAGTAAGTGAGGGGAACGGAATGAAAGAGAACAAACTATATTGAGAACCTGATTTGTGCTGGGACATTTTTTATTTATTATCTTATTTAATTTTTACAATATCTTTTTGAATTGGGTATTGTTATACTGATTTTAGACATGAGAAATTAAATCATTTACCCAAAGTCTCACCAATAAATTAGTGGTAGAATCAGGATTCAGATTCAAGCATGAGTCCATGCCTTGTATACTGCTGTATACTGAGTATTCTTTGAATCATGAGAAGTGTTTTCTTAGTTGTAAAATGGAAACTTCACTCCATGCCTTGTATACTGAGTATTCTTTGAATCATGAGAAGTGTTTTCTTAGTTGTAAAATGGAAACTTCATATTTAATCATGATTTCCATTTTTGCTTTATAAAGTTGCCATGAGGCTCAAATGGCACCCTGTATGTACCATAAAGATTCTTTCAAAAGAAATTATCAAGTGCTCATCTGGTTTAGACTTTGGACTTAGCAATGAAGAAAACACAGACTCTGCTGTCAAGGACTTTTCCATCTGGTGTGGGAGTTATGGTTACTTTCCCTTCTCACCATGTCTTTGCTATATCTGTTTGCTTTGTTGCTCTCTGACTTTGCTGTTTCTGGAAACAGGATGCTTGGTAGGAAAGAACTGTTCATGAGGCAGGTAATAGGGTGAGGAGGAGAAGCAACATACTATGTCCTTCAGAAACTAGAGAGTTGGTCTTTGAGGAGATATTTCCAAAGGTAAGGCAGCTTAGTTCATCTTGAAGTTATCAGAGTGACATCAAAGCAGAAACCACAACACCAGTGAGTTACCAAAGGTTAAGGTGATTTGCAAATTCCATTGTTCTGAACAAGAAGGAAGACACTCTAAGGAGAAGGATACTCTAGAATGATGAAGAGGGAGGCCTGTTTCTCAAATACCTCTTTCCTTGACCAATTACAGACTCAGTTTTGTTTTATACAATACTCCCTGCTTGTTGAGGTGACCTGTCACTTACTTATGTTATGTTTTTTTCACATTTTCTTCCTTTTTTTGTTAGTCACATATTAAAAGAAAGAAAAAAGTCAACTAGCACAATTTACAGGGATCCCTAGACACAATCTTTGATGTAGAGAAACAGTAGTATTAATGTGAGCAAAAACAAGAGGGAAAGGATGACCAAGCATGGCTGCAAAGAGTTTTAGGGTGCGATGAAATAAACTCAGGACTCCTTGGTCCTCTAATATTCTGTAAGTTATGACATCAGAGAGTAGCACCAGACCACTGGGTGCTAAGGAATGGACTGGAAGTGGGAGAAGAGTATAAGAAGAAAGTACCATGGAATTGCTGGAAACAAATTTCACTGAATTTGCAGTTTTTCTCATGTGCTTGGTGGCACCTGTCTACCTTCTCTCTGTTCATGGCTATAGGTTGCATATAGTGCTGGTGCCTATTAGGGTATATTGGTATGGGAAGAAAATGGACTAAGATGAGAAGTCCTTTCAATCAGATCTACATGCTCTGAGTCACCTGGAATCTACCAGTGACCTTTTTGAAGGCAGCTTTCACATTCGTGTTTCTTAGGCTGTAGATCAAAGGGTTCAGCATGGGGATGACCACTGTGTAGAAGACAGACACGATCTTGTCTTCCTCCAGGGATTTGTCTGAGCCACTCTGTAGATACATGAAGATGAGGGTCCCAAAGAAAAGGGTCACAGCAGTGAGGTGGGAGGCACATGTGGAGAAAGTCTTGGCCCTACCACCTGAAGACTTCACCTTCAAAATGGCCTTGATGATGAGCAGGTAGGAAATCAGGATGACCAAGGCATTGGCCAAAATCACAAAGTTGCCAAAGAAGACAATGACAATCTCAGTGTTTGTTGTGTCACTGCAGGCGAGCTTCAGCAGGGGTGGAAGGTCACAGAAGAAGAAGTTGATCTCATTATCATCACAGAAGGAGAGGGTGAAGGTGCACGTGGTACGCAGAATGGCCCCTGATATCCCACAGATGTAGGCACCTGCCACCAAGCTCCAGCAGACTCTGGGATTCATGGCCACAGTATAGCACAGTGGGTTGCTAATGGCGACATAGCGGTCATAGGCCATCACTGCCAGCAGGTAACACTCTGTGCCTGCACAGATGGTGAAGAAAAAGAACTGGGCAGCACAGCAGCCATAGGAGATGACTGTCTTGCCTGTGGCTAGTGTGGCCAGGATCTGAGGGTTGATGACTGAGGCATAACAGGCATCCAGGAGGGAGAGGTGGCTCAGGAAGAAGTACATTGGGGTGTGGAGTTGGTTATCTACTTGGATTAGAATAATCATCCCCACATTTCCCAGAAGGGTGACTAGATAGAAACTCAGAAACATCAGAAAGAGAGGAATCTGCAATTTGCGGTGATCAGTAAAGCCCATGAGAATGAATTCAGTAACTGCAGTGAGATTATCTTTGGCCATGGGTTCAAGGTGGGCTGTTGGTCTGAGGATGAGAATGAAATAAAAAAATCCCAGAATTGAAGGATAGAATTGTTCTCTTTCTAGTAGAAGTTCGGTTTGTAACTCAGGGCTTATTCATAGAGCTGGTTTTTCAGAAATCCTGTACCTGGCTGATTCTCCTTAGGCATCTGCTGCATTTTACGGAGCTGAGCCTTCAGCTGATTCAAGTTAATTCTAGTTTACATTTGGAAATTTCTGTGAAGATAAGAGACACATGATTCTCAGGTTTGGAAGAGACCTAGACAGCATCTGTTCCAACCCCATCTGGGGCTGGGGTCTCCTCTACCGCATACCCACCTTGAGGTCATCCAGTTGTGATCTGAACCTCCATTTGTGCACAGTTCCATCAGTTAATTCTCTGTTCGAAGCATCCATCAGTCCTCTGTCTGAACCTGGATTCTCTATCTGCACCTTCCACACACTGGTCTTAGTTTAACCCATTCCAGACACTCACAACAATTCTAATCCCTCCTTCTCATGAAAGCCTTGTAGAAGTTGGAAGATAATGAATCTGCTCTTCACGTTGATTATTTGCTTATAGTACACACTGATATATTTTCCTTGTATTACATAATTATTCAGGCAGGCCATCAAAAAAATTGCCAAGTCAGATAGTATGGACTGATAATTAAAGACTTTTTCTCCATTTTAATCTTTACCACCCCAGCTTGGAGGCCATCATCTTCAACATATTGTTTTAAAATTTTTTTGGTCAATCAAAACACCATGATTATAAGTATAAGTAATATGTTCAAACGCAAGATCTTGCTGCCTTTTAGTTATGTGGCTTTGGGCAAGTTACCGAACCCCTTTTTTGTCTCAATGCCTTGTCTATAACAGGGGAAAAGCATGCCCATGTCATAGGGATACCCATAAGGGGTATAAAGCAGTGACCAGCACACAGAAAGAGCTGTGTTATAATGTTAGCTATTACTATTGTCACTATTATTATCACCGATTTTAGATAGTATCTATTGACAGACTGCTCTGAAAGATAATGCATTTCACTCACATAAACCTTGTTATATTGCTATCTGTATCTCTTTAAATAATATATATGTATGTATGTATTTGTAT